>NC_056733.1:853961013-854103513 GCF_019279795.1 Protopterus annectens | reverse complement strand
ATGTTTACTGTCGCTTATTTGTGCTTACTTGTGCCTTATTCATTATGACAGTACCACTTTGATTGAAGGGATCTGGTTAACAGTCCCATGCGATATACACGTTCACTTTTACATGTTTTAATGTCGGCTTTACAGCAGAGCAACATTCATTCCACAAGGAAAATGATAAGTGCTATAGTCGAACTTGAACCGTGAATGCCTGCATGTGTGTGTAGGGTTGCCACCCTTTCAAATGCCCAAAGTGGGACATTATTGGTACAAATGTCAGATTGTGCAGGCCAGGACATACCCACAGCCAGTACAAAGGATAGAACCTCACTTTTTGCCTAAATGACAGCTTATTCTTGTAGCATTTTAGTTGCTTATTCTGTTTTGTATAACATGTAGGTGTTTCAAAGACAGAATAACTGTTTTATGCAACTATTACATAAATATAGGGTATTTTGTCATTAAATCTAGGACATCTGCCATTGTACATTATTTGTACAGGACACAACTGCCCAAAGAGGGACTGTCCTTTGCAAAGTGGGACAGGTGGTTACCCTATATATATATATATATATATATATATATATATATATATATATATATATATATATATAAATATATATATATATATATCTTTGTGTACGTATGCATGCATACACATCTATATGATTTAATTACTTTGATCATACTGTTGAATGACTGTGCTGTCTGCTATGTTTGTGATAACATCAAAGTTAGGTATAACTGCCATGGCTTAGTGGTAAATCACATTGATTGTGATGTGTAGGGTCCTGGCGTCGGGCCTGGCCGACGCAGTTTATTGTGTTGCTGGGTAGAACAAGAGCCGTTGAACAAAGCGCGAGTACAACACATTTCAGATGCGGTTTTCCGTTTAACCGTCTATTCCCATCACAAAAAAACTTTCTACATTCTTACTGTGATACGTCACCCCAGTTCACATTTCAATGGTATTATATCGTTATACAGCATAAAATTAGCAAGATATGCTTGCATACGGATTACGCGTCATAAATGGTGTGTGCTGCATTTGAACCGACAACGTCTGCTTGATAGTCGGATGCTCTAACCACTACACTATTGGTGTTCTGCTTCATTTATATGTATACCCATGGTTCATAGTTACCCGAACACATGCCTCAACACTTCACTAACACAGCAGGCATCCATTTTCCTGTTGGAAAAATCGCACTACTACACATACGCCATTCCCTACTGCTTTAGACACATCCCATATGTTGGCTCACTCCAAGCATATTCAAATGTCCCAAGCTTATAGGCCTGGGACATACGTTCATATCATGGTCAGGGTGTTCAATTAGTCTTCCGATTTTCGGCTCATCTGACTGTTGAGTGGGACTGCCCTGTACCTGTTTGAAAGTCAGACTTAGCACGGGGACATAGTTAGTTCCACTTTTAGCATCCTACCTGTGGTTGGGGATGTAAAGGTGTGCTATATCTATTGTGACCATGTTCATTCTTCATAGATATATATATATATATATATATATATATATATATATATATATATATATATATATATATATATATATATCTATCTATATATATATTTATATGTCTGGACATACACATGCATATGCACCTACATGCTTATTTATATTTCCCATACCACTTACCGTCGCGCATGCATGCTTGCATACCTGCTTACGTCTAGGGTTGCCACCTTTTCAAATGGCCAAAGTGGGACATTTTCGGAACACATATCAGATTTTACAGGCTGACACATACCCATGGTCAGTACAAAGGATAAAGCTTTACTTTTTTGCCTAAATGAAAGCTTATTCTTGTAGCAGTTTAGTTGCTTATTCTGTTTCTTGTAACATTTAGGTATTTTACATACAAAAATAACTATTTTATGCAACTGCTACATGAAATACGGTACATAATTATTTCCTACAATCTCAGGACATTTGCCATTTTAATATTGTTGGTCAGGACACAACTGCCCAAAAAGGGACTGATCCTTGCAAAGTGGGACAGGTGGTAACCCTACTTACATTTGCTTTAAAGTGCCTTAATCACCTTATATCCGACTGCCACGATTGTGGCCATCATATAAAATTAGCCCTTGTATGGCTTGGACCTGGGAACAGGAACACCATAGTCACTGGTTTTCCACTAAACCGTCCGTGAAACATTCTCTATGGATGGTAATTAGGATATATGACTTTAGTACAGCCATTCCACAGTACTGGCAACAAATGGGACAATCGGGTGGTGTACATATGTATAGTACATGTTACTATTCATATGTTTCTGAGACGCATATGTATACATTTGCAAGTATACATATTTATGAATTGGACACATACTTGACAACTACTTATATGCATGTATGTGTGATGTGTAGCTATGCGAATGTGAAAGGTATATATTCCCGATAATGCACGTGGGGAGACGTGTTTTGCAGTCAGGTGTTTAATCCCAGGTCGTGGGTTCTGCAGGATTGGCTGGAGGCTGAGCAGGGTTGTGGACAACTACTGCTCATACAACTTGTGTCCAGATGTCTATGGGACTGGACATCGTGTCGTGACACCAAGTCTAATCTTTAGAACAGATACTTATCCCATGAGGGGTATCCAAAAATTTTGGGGACCGATAACCTCGATTTTTTTTGATTTACGAAAATGAGGTAGGGTTATACATGCAAGGGATAAATAGTTTGCAATCCTGAGACTGCCTAGGGTGAGGCTGCCTACTAGATATGAGTAAGGGTTACTATGTGCAGATATGGCTGCGCCAAGCTAGAATCCCGAGTATGGGGGGTTTTGGTGGACTTTCAGGAAGGGGGGGTCATGTGCTGTGGAGGGGATGATGAGTATTCAATTATGTATCCAGGTGTGTTGGGGTTGAATGGCTCAGTTCAGGCCAGACCATTATATGAGTGTGTGCCGGTAACGTTTCTGTACATGTGTATCACACATTTAAATGTTCATATGTTTGTGGGATTGTGTTCTACAGTATGGCCTGCCAGGTTGTATTGCAGATGTGAATGTTTGTTCTTTGGTTTTCTTTCTGATTCACCCACTGGTCCCTCGTACACCTCCAGTTCACCTATTGTGCATCCAACCCAGTCTCCCTTTGGCAAATTATTACATTATCCATCACCGCCCACCCCCATGTTCCAAACACACCATCCATCCCTTCTCTGGTTGATGGCCCATGGCACAGTCAACAGAACACATTGCGTACACTACATATCTCTGGTACCATTATTGTTGTGAGGACTAATCTAGCATTTTTGATCTTCCACATGCTGTACTTCACACACATAGGTACTCGCAAATACTTATCTTTCATGACATGGTAGGTAGACCCAGGTAATACCCGTTCATCTTTGGGCCATCCTGACAAGGACGACTTGGACCGCGAATGGGCAGATATTGAGCGAATGCTCTAACCATTGGTAGGGCTGCCACCTTTTCAAATGACCAAAATGGGACATTTTCAGGACACACATCAGATTTTACAGGCCAACACATACCCATGGTCAGTACAAAGGATAGTACATTAGTTTTATGCTTAACTGAAAGCTTATTGTTGCAACAGTTTAGTTGCTTGTTCTGTTTCTTGTAACATTTAGGTATTTTACATATGGAAATAAGTATTGTATGGAACTATTACATAAAATATGGGACATAATTATGTCCTACAATCGCAGGACATTTAACATTTATAATGGTTTTTAGTATGGACACAACTGCCCAGTGGGGGACTGTCCCTCACAATGTGGGACAGGTGGTAACCCTAACCATTGGACTAGGCTTAGCAAATGGCAGTGGCACGCTAACACGCTGCATTTCATTTCCACTTGGTATAACTATCAACACTACAATGGAATACGGGCACGGGGTTTTAAATGTCATTTGTTCAAGGGACGGGGACACAATATTCAGCTATGTGCCTTTGTGTTTACTTTTTATTTTGGTGTTCACAAAACTGTCTTGTATGCTTTGCATACATTTCAGTATCCATGGACACTGACAGGAGTGATTATTATTAGAGGCAGGTTGTACTAGTCAGCATTTTAGGTTGCGCGTATACAGCCGACATGTTCACGCCTCCGTGCAGCGCTTAGACATGCCTCCTGCACTCCCGCACATTTCCTTTGCACATGGACGTTGCGGCAGCGTGCCTTCATTAATATGCATGTGGTGCTGCTGCGCCATCTCTACACCACACGGTCGGCACAAAGCTAACGCCGTCCTTGCGCCGAGCTTCATGAATCCTGGGGCGAGACTTTTACAAACAGCCTTATAATATTGTTAGTTGAAATCAAACCATGTGTACTTTTGTTTTGTTTCAACCTAAGTGGGTTATTATTTTGATTATTTAGTAACTTTGTAGAAAATAATCTGTTTGTGTTTTATATACATGGCATTCAGTGTCTCTTTGGACTTGGAATTGTTTAAAATATTTCATAGTTTATATTTCATAGTTTATCTCAAGAACATGTTCTTCCTGTTTTATTTATGCTATAATACAAGCTGTGAAATTATATCTCTTGCCAATGTGATTTGATATATGTTTTATATTTGTAAAAAATAAATAAATATTTTAGAAAAGGAATCTGTCAACTTCTCACTTTGGGAAACTATAAAAGTAAAGGGATAGATAAGAAAAAAAGATAATAATAGGTCCTTCAATCCAGTAAAGTCTATAATTGTTGAATAACTAATTCAGACATATGTTTTGTACTTGACAGCACAGTATTGGCTATGACTTACATGCCTATAAAGGTGTGTTTTGAAATGTACTGGATATGCTGCTGAATACCTTTCTTGAACAGTACATCACCAGCAACATTAAACAATATTTAAAACTTGAATTGTGTTAGTGACAATAAATGTGGCTGGAGAAACATTGTTCCTTTGGCAGTTGCACTTAACTGAATTTACCACATTTCAGGAGTATTTTACTGTTACTTTAATTCATATGAACAAGTTACAAATGCTCCAGCATTTCACACCTCATTAGCTAACTCCACATATGAAAGACATTGGTTATCATTAAAACTGTACACCTTTCTTCAATTAAAAAAACAATGGGGAAAATTAATATTGAGGTGCTATTTTTTTTCAGCCCTCAATCTGAAACTGACCCCTGCATATTGATAGGTCATAGAAAGTTTATTATAAAAATTGTATTTTTAAATTATCATTTTTTTATGAAAAAGTTGACTGTGCATTTGCTATGGAACTGTGGAAATCAACATTTATATTGAACTCTATGTATAACATGATGTCTTTTTTTAAACCCAGGCCAAAATAAAAAGTTTGTATGAGCAGTACTGTAGAGCAAATGAGGAAGAGTCTGAGAAGAAATGTAGAGCTGTGATGACTGAGGTAACTAAAGAATTAAATCAGAAACTGAAGAAAGCTGAATATCTAAAACCAGGAGGATTTAAGATTTACACTGATGATCTGCAGAGGGCAGAGGCAGCATATATTGCTGCACCAGGAAAAGGTGTCAAGGTACTGTGTTTTGTTTATGTACAACTCATTTAGAAAAAAATAATGTTTAGTAATTATTCAGTCTATAGCACCTGTATGTTAAAACTATACTTAACAGGGACTAATTCAAAGATGCAAATCTCCAGTGATTAGTCGACCTAGTATGGAAAACAGCTGCACTGAGTCCACATGTTTGTTTCAGACACTGAACATGAATGTACTGTAAGGGTCAATAACATTTTCTGAGGTGTACATTATATTATACTCAATCAGTTTACCAGGTGGATGGGCTGATCCAAACTGGATCACTGCTGCTCATGACAGAGGCCATACAAAAAGGTAAATAAAATAAACATATTACATAGTATGCCCATGTATGTGCACAGTGTACATGCCACATGCAGTGCACTAAGCTGTGAGCCTTCAACAGCCCATGCACGTGCACAGTGTATGTGCCTCATGCAGTGCACTAAGCTGTGAGTCTTCAGCAGCCCATGCATGTGCACAGTGTATGTGCCTTATGCAGTACACTAAGCTGTGAGACTTCAGCGGCTCATGCATGTGCACAGTGCATGTGACTCATCCAGTGCACTAAGCTATGAGTCTTTACCAGCCCATGCACATGCACAGTGTAAGTCTCTCATGCAGTGCACTAAGCTATGAGTATTCAGCAGCCCATGCATGTGCACAGTGTATGTGTCTCATGCAGTGCACTAAGCTATGAGTCTTTACCAGCCCATGCACGTGCACAGTGTATGTACCTCATGCAGTGCACTAAGCTATGAGTCTTCAGCAGCTCATGCATATGCACAGTGTATGCACCTCATGCAGTGCACTAAGCTATGAGTTTTTAGCAGCCCATGTATGTGCACAGTGTCTGTGCCTCATGCAGTGCACTAAGCTATGAGTCTTCAGCAGCCCATGCATATGCACAGTGTATGTGCCTCATGCAGTGCACTAAGCTATGAGTCTTCAGCAGCCCATGCATATGCACAGTGTATGTGCCTCATGCAGTGCACTAAGCTATGAGTCTTCAGCAACCCATGTATATGCACAGTGTATCTGTCTCATGCAGTGCACTAAGCTATAAGTCTTTACCAGCCCATGCACGTGCACAGTGTACGTACCTCATGCAGTGCACTAAGCTATGAGTCTTCAGCAGCTCATGCATATGCACAGTGTATGCGCCTCATGCAGTGCACTAAGCTATAAGTTTTTAGCAGCCCATGTATGTGCACAGTGTCTGTGCCTCATGCAGTGCACTAAGCTATGAGTCTTCAGCAGCCCATGCATATGCACAGTGTATGTGCCTCATGCAGTGCACTAAGCTATGAGTCTTCAGCAGCCCATGTATATGCACAGTGTATGTGTCTCATGCAGTGCACTAAGCTATGAGTCTTCAGCAGCCCATGCATATGCAAAATATATGTGCTTTATGCAGTGCACTAAGCTATGAGTCTTTAGCAGCCCACACGTGCACAGTGTCTGTGCCTCATGCAGTGCATTAAGCTACAAGTCTTCAGCAGTCCATGTATGTGCACAGTGTATGTGCCTCATGCAGTGCACTAAGCTATGAGTCTTCAGCAGCCCATGTATGTGCACAGTGTATGTGCCTCATTCAGTGCACTAAGCTATGTGTCTTCAGCAGCTCATGCATGTTCACAGTGTACATGCCTCAAGCAGTGCACTAAGCTATGAGACTTCAGTTGTCCAAGTGTATGAATGGAAATAAGTGCAAAGTGTTAAGGCTGTGAACTGTAGTTCCTGTGATACAGGGTTTGATTTCTTCAGCCCTTGTTTGCCTACTGTCTGACCTTGAGTGAGTCACTTAGCCCCTAAAAAGGGATTGTGTGTCCAGTTGGCCTACCTGTTTAACAGATGGACATTATTATTATAAAACAAGCAATACAATAAAATGGATGTTTTAAGTATGGCAGAATCTGTATGGTTATGCTTTTTCTTTATCATAAATGGAGACAGCCAATCTTCCCCTGCTCATGCCAAGACACAATATCTAATCACCCTCCTGTGTTGTGCACTCTGTGTGCACACAAAGGCTAAAACAGTTGTGAAGTGAGACAAAGCTATTGAAATTACAAATTTTAAACTACTGGTGTACTATCACCATTTCCAAAGATGCTACAGAACTGCATACATAGTCATCTTCTCAATTCATTAATAAAAACAGTTTACTCTCTCAATTCAAAATGTCTGTCATTCTGGAAACATAACTAAAACAACTCTACATGCCATCCAAGATAAATTAACTAAGAAAATAAGCACACTTAGTTGACTTATCAAAGCTTATGACACTGTCACACTTTAACTACTCCTGAATTGGTTAACCATGCGAGACATAAGCAAAACCACTGTACAATGGGTACATAATTTCTTTCAAGAAATAATGAACAAACAAATAAACAATAAATAAAAATAAACAATAAATAAAAACAAACAAGCCATTCAATGGTAACAAACATACTTTTCCTTCAAACCCATAACTGTAGGCATCCCACAAGGATCCATCCTGGGCCTTCTGCATTTTAGCATTTTAGCAATCAATACACTGTTTATATTCTAAAGAAAAACTGCAGACTTGTCTCACACCTTGTTTAACTTTCACAAAAATAAAAAAACATGTTTGTGAGTGCTTCACTATTACTTGTGCTTTTTTATTTTACTGTTTATATTCTGTTCAAGACAGATAAGAAATTATGCATCTTATACAAAGTTAAACCTTATTTAATTGGGTATGCAAGACATTTACTGGATACATGGCTCTATTCTTGTCCTACAATATCTATGTTATTCTACCTTTCTAGTGAGCATTTGCTCCCACTTTTCTCCTCACTCAAATAATAATTTATTAAACAATTATATTTACTATATAGCAAGTCTTTCTCCATTTTATTTCTCCCATTCTCCTATTTTTAACTTACTGATAATCTGGTTCCCTATTACGCTGTCGCAGATGCAGTTTGTCGAATACATCTTTGTTGAACAGTAAAGCGTAAAAAGGCAAAATAGTGAAGTGGCTGTTCAGTGAATTCTTTCCCTGGGAAAGAATTTGTTTGGCTGCTTTCGCTACTTTGCCTTTTCAGCACTGTAGTGCGATCTCTTAGTTGGTATATTTAAGTAGGGGGGTGTGGGGGGCAAAGCCCCCCCACATTAAGTAGTGTTTTACTGTTTTGTTTTTTTTTTGTTTGTTTTGTTTTCGGAGCAGCTATTGCCTTCCATTGGGAAATAATCGCTGTTCTGAAGTTTTGACTTAAGATTTCACTTACATGGGGTCGATTATCTGTCATTTGCTCTTCTGAGAGTGTGATATGATAATATAGACCCGATAATCTAGACTCAAAATTCATTCCACCTATATTATTCTGCTTCTACTTTTCCCTCCTGTGTAGCTGTACTGCCTTTGCTATCTGTTCTTTCCCACTTTACTTTCCCAAAACCAAGTACTTTAACTCCTCTGGACTTAGACTTTTCTCTCCTTACTTAGTCTCAATGCCAGTCTATCTGGCTATTACCTGAGAACTCCTCTCTGATACCCTTATTTACACTTTGTACTACATTGTAACTACTACCCCTGGATATGAATGTGACAGTTATACTGCTGTACAACAGGATATGAATGTGACAGTTATACTGCTATACAACTGGGTATGAATGTAACAGTTATACTGCTGTACAACAGGATATGAATGTGACAGTTATACTGCTGTACAACAGGGTATGAATGTAACAGTTATACTGCTGTACAACAGGATATGAATGTGACAGTTATACTGCTGTACAACAGGATATGAATGTGACAGTTATACTGCTATACAACTGGGTATGAATGTGACAGTTATACTGCTGTACAACAGGATATGAATGTGACAGTTATACTGCTGTACAACAGGATATGAATGTGACAGTTATACTGCTATACAACTGGGTATTAATGTGACAGTTATACTGCTGTACAACAGGATATGAATGTGACAGTTATACTGCTGTACAACAGGATATGAATGTGACAGTTATACTGCTATACAACTGGGTATGAATATGACAGTTATACTGCTGTACAACTGGGTATGAATGTGACAGTTATACTGCTATACAACTGGATATGAATGTGACAGTTATACTGCTATACAACTGGGTATGAATGTGACAGTTATACTGCTGTACAACTGGGTATGAATGTGACAGTTATACTGCTATACAACTGGGTATGAATGTGACAGTTATACTGCTGTACAACAGGATATGAATGTGACAGTTATACTGCTATACAACTGGATATGAATGTGACAGTTATACTGCTGTACAACAGGATATGAATGTGACAGTTATACTGCTGTACAACAGGATATGAATGTGACAGTTATAATGCTGTACAACAGGATATGAATGTGACAGATATACTGCTGTACAACAGGATATGAATGTGACAGTTATACAGCTATACAACTGGGTATGAATATGACAGTTATACTGCTGTACAACTGGGTATGAATGTGACAGTTATACTGCTATACAACTGGATATGAATGTGACAGTTATACTGCTATACAACTGGGTATGAATGTGACAGTTATACTGCTGTACAACTGGGTATGAATGTGACAGTTATACTGCTATACAACTGGGTATGAATGTGACAGTTATACTGCTGTACAACAGGATATGAATGTGACAGTTATACTGCTAAACAACTGGATATGAATGTGACAGTTATACTGCTATACAACTGGGTATGAATGTGACAGTTATACTGCTGTACAACTGGGTATGAATGTGACAGTTATACTGGTGTACAACTGGATATGAATGTGACAGTTATACTGCTGTACAACAGGATATGAATGTGACAGTTATACTGCTATACAACTGGATATGAATGTGACAGTTACACTGCTATACAACTGGGTATGAATGTGACGGTTATACTGCTATACAACTGGGTATGAATGTGACAGTTATACTGCTGTACAACAGGATATGAATGTGACAGTTATACTGGTGTACAACTGGATATGAATGTGACAGTTATACTGCTGTACAACAGGATATGAATGTGACAGTTATACTGCTATACAACTGGGTATGAATGTGATAGTTATACTGCTATACAACTGGGTATGAATGTAACAGTTATACTGCTGTACAACAGGATATGAATGTGACAGTTATACTGCTATACAACTGGGTATGAATGTGACAGTTATACTGCTGTACAACAGGATATGAATGTGACAGTTATACTGCTATACAACTGGGTATGAATGTGACAGTTATACTGCTGTACAACAGGATATGAATGTGACAGTTATACTGCTATACAACTGGGTATGAATGTGACAGTTATACTGCTGTACAACAGGATATGAATGTGACAGTTATACTGCCATACAACTGGGTATGAATGTGACAGTTATACTGCTGTACAACAGGATATGAATGTGACAGTTATACTGCTGTACAACAGGTTATGAATGTGACAGTTATACTGCTATACAACTGGGTATGAATGTGACAGTTATACTGCTATACAACTGGGTATGAATGTGACAGTTATACTGCTATACAACTGGGTATGAATGTAACAGTTATACTGCTGTACAACAGGATATGAATGTGACAGTTATACTGCTATACAACTGGGTATGAATGTGACAGTTATACTGCTGTACAACAGGATATGAATGTGACAGTTATACTGCTGTACAACTGGGTATGCATGTGACAGTTATACTGCTGTACAACAGGATATGAATGTGACAGTTATACTGCTATACAACTGGGTATGAATGTGACAGTTATACTGCTGTACAACAGGATATGAATGTGACAGTTTTACTGGTGTACAGCTGGATATGAATGTGACAGTTATGCTGCTGTACAACAGGATATGAATGTGACAGTTATACTGGTGTACAACTGGATATGAATATGACAGTTATACTGGTGTACAACTGGATATGAATGTGGCAGTTATACTGGTGTGCAACTGGGTATGAATGTGACTGTTATACTGCTACACAACTGGGTATGAATGTGACAGTTATACTGCTGTACAGCTGGGTATGAAAGTGACAGTTATACTGGTGTACAGCTGGATATGAATGTGACAGTTATACTGGTGTACAACTGGATATGAATGTGACAGTTATACTGCTATACAACTGGGTATGAATGTGACAGTTATACTGCTATACAACTGGGTATGAATGTGCCAGTTATACTGGTGTACAACTGGATATGAATGTGACAGTTATACTGCTGTACAACAGGATATGAATGTGACAGTTATACTGCTATACAACTGGATATGAATGTGACAGTTATACTGCTATACAACTGGGTATGAATGTGACAGTTATACTGCTATACAACTGGGTATGAATGTGACAGTTATACTGCTGTACAACAGGATATGAATGTGACAGTTATACTGGTGTACAACTGGATATGAATGTGACAGTTATACTGCTGTACAACAGGATATGAATGTGACAGTTATACTGCTATACAACTGGGTATGAATGTGACAGTTATACTGCTATACAACTGGGTATGAATGTAACAGTTATACTGCTGTACAACAGGATATGAATGTGACAGTTATACTGCTATACAACTGGGTATGAATGTGACAGTTATACTGCTGTACAACAGGATATGAATGTGACAGTTATACTGCTATACAACTGGGTATGAATGTGACAGTTATACTGCTGTACAACAGGATATGAATGTGACAGTTATACTGCTATACAACTGGGTATGAATGTGACAGTTATACTGCTGTACAACAGGATATGAATGTGACAGTTATACTGCTATACAACTGGGTATGAATGTGACAGTTGTACTGCTATACAACTGGGTATGAATGTGACAGTTATACTGCTATACAACTGGGTATGAATGTGACAGTTATACTGCTGTACAACAGGATATGTATGTGACAGTTATACTGGTGTACAACTGGATATGAATGTGACAGTTATACTACTGTACAACTGGGTATGAATGTGACAGTTATACTGCTGTACAACAGGATATGAATGTGACAGTTATACTGCTATACAACTGGGTATGAATGTGACAGTTATACTGCTATACAACTGGGTATGAATGTGACAGTTATACTGCTGTACAACAGGATATGAATGTGACAGTTTTACTGGTGTACAGCTGGATATGAATGTGACAGTTATGCTGCTGTACAACAGGATATGAATGTGACAGTTATACTGGTGTACAACTGGATATGAATATGACAGTTATACTGGTGTACAACTGGATATGAATGTGGCAGTTATACTGGTGTGCAACTGGGTATGAATGTGACTGTTATACTGCTACACAACTGGGTATGAATGTGACAGTTATACTGCTGTACAGCTGGGTATGAAAGTGACAGTTATACTGGTGTACAGCTGGATATGAATGTGACAGTTATACTGGTGTACAACTGGATATGAATGTGACAGTTATACTGCTGTACAGCTGGGTATAAATGTGACAGTTATACTGGTGTACAACTGGATATAAATGTGACAGTTACATACTGCTATACAACCAGATATATTGTGAAAGGGAATGATACCACTTAATATTACTATTTCATGTATCCAAAGTACCTATCACTTTTCATATTAGACAGTTATACTGCTGTACAACCAGAGAGTAATGTGACAGTTATACTGCTATACAACAAGATATATGAATGTGAGCATATGAATGTATCAGTTATATTGTTGTACAACTGGGTATGAATATGACAGTTATACTGCTATACAACTGGATGTGAATGTGACGGTTTTACTGCTGTACACCTGGATATGAATGTGACACTCATACTGTTATACAACTGGATATGAATGTGACAGTTATACTGCTATACAACTGGATATAAATGTGATAGTTATACTGCTATACAACTGGATGTGAATGTGACAGTTATACTGTTGTACAGCTGGATATGACTCTGTGACAGTTATACTGCTATACAATCAGATATATTGTGAACGGGAATTATACCACTTAATATTACTATTTCATGTATCCAAAGTACCTATCACTTTTCATATTAGACAGTTATACTGCTGTACAACCAGATAGTAATGTGACAGTTATACTGCTATACAACTGGATATAAATGTGACAGTTACACGGCTCTACAACTGGATAGGAATGTGACAGTTATACTGCTATACAACTGGATATGAATGTAACATTTTTTTTAAATTGATCTGTCATGAATTTGCTTTGCATATGTAATTGTGATGAATTATCAATGCAATCCATTGAATCATTGTAAATCTGCAAGACAAACTGCTACATTGCTTCTGTCTGCTAGTAAGCTTACATTGTGTATGTTATACTACTAGGAAATTATTATAACTTTTTGTAGTTTGTGTTTTTCATAATGATATGTAATGCTTTTCTCCCCAGGCTGACACTTTGCTGACCCAGTTGGACTATCTTGCTAAACAAGTGCTAATAAATATAGGAATAAATATATTTTCATTAATGATGTGTACAAAAAAATGTACCCAACTCAGATTCAGTACAATATATAGATCACTCCATTATAAGATGCTCAGCCAAATCACCTAAACAACTTTAAACAAATGCACAATTCTTCCACAACATTAAGAAATATCTAAATGACTCCCAGATCATACTAAATCGAAAACAAATCTTCTTTACACCCACCTAACTATAACACCAGCCCTGCACAATTACTAATAATACCATTATCAAGCAAGTATTGCATGCTAAACAGGTAGGAGTCGCTATAGACACATCTTAAGTTTAATCAACACATTTCCCGGGATTCATGAAGCTCAGCGCAAGGACGGCGGTAGGCTTACGCCGACAGTGCGGCGTGAAGATGGCGCAGTAGCACCAAATGCATATTAATGAAGGCATGCTGCCGCCACAGCCACGTGCACAGGAAAGGAGAACGAGTGCATATGGCGTGTTGAAGTGCCGCACGGAGGCGTGAAAATGGCAACTGTCAACGTGCAACCTAAAATGCTTGCATATAACAAGTTGCAAGATAGTAATCACATCTGTCAGTGTCCGTGGATACTGAAACGTATGCAAAGCATGCAAGAAAGTTCCTGCGAACACAAAGTGAATAAGCAAACACAAATGCATGGTAGGGAATAACGGGTCCCTATCCCGCGAACAAATGACATGGAAGACCGTGTGGCCGTAGTCCAATGCAGTGTAGATAGCTATACCAAGTGGAAGTGAAACGCATCATATGTTAGCGAGCCACCAGTAGGTACTCGCTACCAGTAGGTACTTGCCCAATGGTGAGGGTCACCAGCTGACCCATAATGTGAGGGAGGGTACACAGCTGGGCAGATATGTCCATAACAAAATACATGATAAATGTAGATATCTAGCAACCGTATGTCTGAATCATATCCCACAAGGCATGTAATAGTCACATACAAAAGGTATGTCCGTATTTCACATACCAAATGTGATAGGAAATAGAATAAGCATGTAAACGAAACAGAAGGAGCATATAAACAGCTACAACAATAAGGAAACATGTAGGCTGAAAGGAACAGTATTATCTGTACCTTTGACTGTGGGGACGTGTTGTCCAGTACAGTCGGATATGTGTACGGAATATATCACATCCTGGACATAGGAAAAGGTGGCATCCTACCAATGAGTAGAACAGGCTGCCAAAATCCGGAAATCAGTGGTACAAGCCGAACTTGTCAGGATGTGTCACAGTTGAATGGGTAGTACCTGGGTATACCAACCATGTAATGAAAGTTAAGTATGGGTGTGTACCTATGTGTGTGAAGTATAGCATGTGGAAAGCAAACATGGCAGGGTAGTCCACACAACCATACAGGTACCTGACACATGTAGGGTATTCAATGTGTTACTCTGGCCATGTTATGGGCCAACAACCAAAGCAGTGATGTATGGGGTGTGAGGAATCTGTGTGTGTGGGAGGATGGGTAATGGTACAATCCTCCAAGGCAATACTGTGTCGTATGCAGAATAGGTGAACCGGAGGTGTATGAGGGAGCAGCGGGTGAAGCTGGAAGAAACGCAAACACATGTATAAACAGCTGCAATACAACCAGACAGGCCATACTGTAGAACACAATCCCACAAACATATGAATATTGAAATGTGTGATACAAATGTATAGACATGTCACTGGCACATACCCACAGATTGGTCCTGATGGAACTGGCCATAACAAATGCAACACACCTGGATGCATAATGGACTACCCAGCATCCCCTCCACATCACACAACCCACTCCCATACCTGAACTTCCACCAAATCCAGCCATACTTGGCCTATTGGTTTGTTGCAGCCACAGCTACACATAGTGACCACTACGCATATGTAGTAGGTAGTGTCACCCTAGGCAGTTGCAGTATTGCACACTATGTATCCCTTGCATGTAAAACCCCCAGCACATTTTCATAATGCCAGAAAAATGTTTGTTATTTCTCTTGTTGTGGATCGGTCCAATTTTTGGATATCCCTCATGGGATACATAACCTGTGTAAACATTAGAATGGAAGACACGAAGTCCAGTCCTGTAGATATCTGGACACAAGTTGGAATGTGCATTAGAGGTGCACGACACTGGCCAGCCCTAAATGGTCATGCATAACCTACTACCCAGGATCAAACACCTGCCCGTGATGCATTTGTCCCGACACGATTAAGCGGGAGAATATATTGCACACATTCGCATAGTGGCACATGGTATAAGGGTGATGAAGGCACTGACGTAAACAGGATACCCCTGATCCACTGTGTGAGGGACAATTAATGTGTGTGTAGGTGTGACCTGACCAACAATGGTACAATGCCAAATGTCTTGTGACCATAGGGAATAACTATGCACCATACTGCATGTAACAGTTGCCTAAAGCAGTCATGTCAGGGTAGAATAAACGTAATTCGTACAAGAAACAGGCAAACAACAAAAGTGCCAAATGTATAAGGCTTACAGCTAGGAAACAAATGACTGTTCTAAATTTGCAGTGACCGTGGCTATGTGTTGGCCCAAACAATCTGGTGTCCGCAGTAGGGTTGTCATCTGTCCCACTTTGCGAGGGATAGTCCATCGTTGGACAGTTGTGTCCTGACAAAAGACATTTCAAATGGCAAATGTCCTGGGATTGTAGAACATAATTATGTCCCACATGTTATGTAATAGCAGCAGAAAATAATTATTGCAGTATCTACAATACCTAAATGTTACAAGAAACAGAATAAGCAAATAAACCGCTACAACAATAGGCTTTTATGTAGGCAAATAAGTAAAGTTCTATCCATTGTACTGACCATGGGTATGTGTCGGCTTGTAAAACCTGGTGTGTTCTGAAAATGTCCCATCTTGGCCATGTGAAAAGGTGCCAACCCTAGTCACCGGAATACAGCACAACCCATACATATGACAATGTCAACGACACCAATGGTCAGAGCATTCACACAATAACTGACCAGACCCTTAAAAACTCACAAAGCCAGTGCCCTTTGGGGGAATGGTGTTGAATGAGAATGACTACTTACAACAACGAAGAGTACTAGATGCATTTAACTGTAGACAATTAGTAGTATTACGAATCTGTCAACATGTTCCAAGTTAATAGTACTAATATGGTAGAAGTGTACGCGATTGTCCCTGAGTTGTCATAGCCTTGTCCCTCTCACTGTAGACATGAGTCCCCGAGTATCAGAGAGGTCCATACACAGAAGTACAACAACCAACTGTCCCAGCTGTTGACTAGACTATCGCATACCTGTAGTGCTTTAATGAATGAAATAGTCAAATGGGAAGGGAAACCCCCCCCCCCAACCTGCATTATGTAGTGGAACCACTCCCCACCCTAAATTATGTAGCGCCGACCCAATAATGTGGTTGGAGGTGCCCAAACACCTGTGTCTGTAAACACAGGAAGAATGTTAAACTCTGGACTAACTCTGTCCATGTGCTACGTCTGATCTTTGAACAGTGCCAGGGCAGTGCTAGTCACCAGTCAGCCGAGCCTAAACCCGGACCAGCACATGAAAACCCTGACAATCAAACGTGAGTATGTGCGAGGACTATAAGCGTAGGAGTTATGAATATCTTTGGAGTGAGTAGACTTGCAGCATGGGTCCAGAGCAGTAGGAAACAGGGAATGTCCTAATTGTAGTACTGCAGTTTTCCCAGCAGGAGAATGGATGCCTGCTGCTGTGTAAGGGAAGCAGTGAGGCGTATGTCAGAGTAGCTATGAACCATGGGTATACATATAAATGAGCCAGAACACCAATAGTGCAGTGGTTACAGCATCAACCCAACATAAAGGCATTCCCGATGCAAGTACGACTATAGCACATATTAATTGTGTAATGAATGCCTCTGTGCTGTAAAGCCAACATTTTTACATGTAAAGGTGACCGCGTTCGCATGGGTCCGTTAACCGGATTCCATCAAAGTGGTACTGTCATAAGGAATAAGGCACATGTAATCCTAAGGACGTGCCTGTAAACATATGTAACTCAGAATAAGTAGATGCAAGTGGGCCTGCGTGGGTGTATGCAGCTATTAGCATAGCAAATGTATGTTGTCTTCTATAGCTGTAACTTTCATATATATATAGTTAGACAGATGTGTGTATAGAGAAATATCCACAGACATAACATAAATATGCAATAATATAGCTACATATCTATCTCTCGCTCTCTCTCTCTCTCTATATATATATATATATATATATATATATATATATATATATGTGTATATATATATATATATATATATATATATATATATATGTTAGGAATGCTGAAAGACGAAAGCAAACCTAAGGGTTGTGAAGGGAATCCAGAGCAAGTTAGGAATTATGAAGTGCTCGCAGCATATGTCACATAAAGCTGCACAAGTGTGGGTAGAGCACCACTCTCCACACCAGAGGCAGGGCTATACCAGTGGCCATAACATCATTGCAGTGCTATGTCCACATTGTAAACAGACAGAATGTAGGACATGTTGCGACCACCTACACTTGTAACCCACAAATCGTTCTAATCCATAACACCAGGAAAGGCATGAATGTGCAAATATGAATGGATGATGAGCCTGTGAATACATGAGGTGGTACAAAATGTGTGTAGGGCCTCAATGCTCATGAGAGGGCAATGTGTAAAGGTGTGTCATGGCTGCGATATCAGGTGTATAATGTCTGTTATGCGGGGAAACTGAACACGGGTGTGCAGGAGAAACCATGGATATGCGAGTATGGACACAGGAGTGATAGGGTATGTTGCGCCGGGTGCAATGGAGTGGCCCGTGGTGGTCAGCTAGTACATAGTTGCAATTCCCAAATAGAGCGTCGTTTGCATGGAGACATGCGTGAATGGGAGTATCGTTGTCGGACGTTGTGCGTCAGGTCTGGCAGCCCTGCATGTAAAACCTATATGCCACCCATGAGCGGAACAGAGTTCTGCTGTGATAACCCCAAACTGGGAAAAGCAGAAAGACACAACTACATGAAGACAACAATTTGTCGACGTACAGTCACAGTAGCACAAACACACATCCTATGAACAGTAATAATATGAATGTGTACAGAAACAAACACAGTAGCAGGAATAGTAGGCTGCGCATATGAGGAATAGGTGGAATGACACTATCACAACCCAGTTAGCAGCGGCACCCCAGACATTAAAAACTTGCGACATCTGTCCACTGCATAATGTGCAATATACTGAGCACAAGTTCACCGGAGTGAAGTGTCGGTGTCAGAATGACTAAGGCAATAGTATGTTGTTGAAGCAGGGATAAAACCAATACGCATGTGTAAGTGTCCATGTCCGGGAAATGTATAGGTTAACGGACACACAGATGTATATATAGATAAAAACGTATATATACACATAGCTATAATAATTTACATACACAATACGGATATATATATATATATATATATATATATATATATACACACACACACACACAAGGATATACTACGGATATATATAGATAGATATATATACACAAACATCAGGCAGTGATATATATACACATACACACAAAACAAACTATATGTCAGTGTATATATACACATTCACATAAATAGGTTACTTCACAGCAATTAGGGGTAACATATTTACAGCCCGGGCATTTGTGACTGGGAGGTCCAATAAAGAAACATTGTACCCCCCACATTGCCCAGCTAGGCCGGACAGACATACAGACAGGCAATACAGATCAATACACTGCCGCCGTCCAAAACACCGGTAGGAAAGGACCAGTGGGAGAGTTCTGCAAGGTCTACACTTTAAACATGGATAACAGTGTCCCTTGTGGGACCCCAAAACTTCAGGTATGAAAGAATCTACCGACACTAATATGAGCAGGATGTAGGTGTGCATGGAACAGTAGGTTGTGCAAGTGTGATAAGACATGGGTTGACAAAATGTACGACATGTGTCCCGAGATGGGGAGAGTGGGCAATGTGTAGGGGTGTGCTCATACCCCAGCTGCGCTCGCAGTAAGTATTTGTCACGACTGCTGTAGAGGGGTGCCAGGTAGGTGGACCATGGGTATGCATTAATGAGCTTAAGTGTGCAGGTGCTGGTTGGAAGAGATGTAGTAGGCCCGCCCAGTGAAAGTCATTAATATTCCCATGTGGGCATAGCATACGCCTACACCTCCCAAACCTGAAGAGCACATCTACCGGATAGTTTGTAAACCATCGAGGAAATGCATAGAGACCTACACAGTGCCATGTACCCGATTAGCATGGACGTCCATAGTTATGTATCTGAATGTAACAAAGTCCAAATAAACACTGCCAGAACTAGTGATATTAGGTGAACAGGTGGCAGAATACAGGTAATGACAGATGACAACATGTATGAGTCATAAGCAGCATGTACCTCGACAAACGTGAATGAATACATATGTTCTGTGACTGTGAATGTGTCTGGTTAATAGAACCAATCATCTAAATGTGTCCCGCAGGGTGTTATGCATTGTTCCTGATATGGTGTTCAGTCACACCTATTGGTATGTGAGTTCTGCTACTGACGGAAAGTGCATAAGTTGCTGACCATCTCAGGTAGATGATAGCATAATGGAAGAGGTTAAACACCCATACACCTGCGAGGGACACACCCATCTGGGCAGTTGTGTCTTGCAAAACTACAGTTATGGCACATGGCCTGTGCATACCTCTCAACTTCCCTGATTTTCACAGACGTCCTTGATTTTGACTCAGATTTTAACCCTGTCCCTCTTAATCCCTCCTAAAACTAGTGACTTTTGGAGGAAAGGTGGTGAATTACACTTAATGAATAATGACAATAATTAAGAGTTATAAACATCATTTACTTCAGAAAATGTGTATTAATTCATATGCTCTGATTCTGTCAATGTTTCAAGTTAATAGCCCTAATATTTTACAAGTGTCCCTGATTGTCCCTGATTTTTTTCTGACTTGTCCCTGATTCTGTTGAGATTTGTCCCCAATTGGTTGAGAGGTCTGGGCCTGTGAGTTTGGGAATGGAGGCTATATAGTGTGTGTAGTGGTGTCAGACATCAATTTGTTGTATCAGTAACAGCTACATGTAATAGGAAGCAGTATTATCAATTATAATGCTACATGAATAACCTTAACGTATGCAAACCATGGAGGTCGTCCGTGTACTACTGGCTGTGGGTCAGAACTCTCAACCAATTGGGGACAAATTTCAACAGAATCACGGACAAGTCAAGAAAACACAAGGACAATCATGGACACATTTAAAATATTACAGCTATTAACTGGAAACATTGACAGAATCAGAGCATATGAATTGATACACATTTTCTGAAGTAAAAGAAGTTTGTAACTCTTAATTATTGTCAGTATTCATTAAGTGTAATTCACCACCTTTTCTCCAAACGTCACTAGTTTTAGGAGGGATTAAGAGGGACAGAGTTAAAATTTGATTCAAAATCAGGGACGGCCCTGAAGATCAGTGACAGTTGAGAGGTATGTTGTGAGTATGTGTTGCCTCGACACATGTGATAGCTCTACATATAGGGTCTATAGGTCCGCCACCAGTCTGAACGACCAAAGTGGAACCTGCTCTGTAGAACTGTCAGATGTACCAGGGCAGAACATACTTACAGCCATGCATACTAATGAAATATACATATCGGAGCAAATCAAAGCGTAGTCTAGCAGCAGTATAGTTGCTTATGCTACTACATATGACATATTGACTTGTCAGGTATACAAGACCTGTAACAAGCAACCAGTACAGACACCTACAGCATGAGAAGGTCCCCTAATCAGGACAGTTTCAATGGCTAGAGTATTGTCCATACCAATTAACTGTCCCTGAATGTCAGGTACATCCCTGAGTTTGACTGAAAGTCTAACTGTGTCCTTCTTAATCCCTCCTAAATGTAGTGGCTGTTGAAGGAAAGGTGGTGAATTAGACTTACTGTCTAATGACAATAAGTAAGAGTTATAAACAACTGTTACTTCAGAATATGTGTATTATGTCATATGCTCTGATTCTGCCAATGTGTCAAGTTAATAGCACTACTTTTGTAAAAGTGTCCCTGTTTTTCATGACCTGTCCCTGAGTCTGCAGAAATGTGTCCCCGATTGGTGGAGAGTTCTGGTATTGTCACATGTGATGTGTGATGAGGGACTGTCCCATGCAAAGTGGGAAAGGTGCCACTCCTACAGTCTCCCGTCGTGCAATCTGAAAGGTGGTCAACATGCAGTTGGTATGCGATAGCTGCATTAACAAACTCAAGTCACATGTCAGCATTGCAGAGTATCGGTTCCCATTATCCGGCAGATGGGAGCAGATTGTATGAGGAACACGCATATAATATGATTACGTCACTGGACAGGCCGGCGAGTCCGTACAGTCAAACGGCTGCCGTCGCAAAATGGTTACACATATCCGATACTGTAGTTATGTAGTCCGATGTAATACACATCACAAGGGATCGCACACACCCAGCGTGAGTGACAAATGTAAGCGGAAATGTCGGAGAGTGAGCGGCTGTAAGCGTGTTTGTCTACCAGTATGCCAGTAGTGCCCTGTCAAAGAAATGTGGAGTGTAAACGTGTATAAGGTGCTGTGACCAGAGGTCAGCAGTGCTTAACACTGTGCAAACCCATGCACAACAGCTCCCACCTGCTGGACTGTGTCTTACCCGGTTTGTATCCAAAGGCATTGGCCTGTCTGCAAACAAAGAATCGCCCTATACACGTGATGGTAGAAGTACCCTGCGCACATAGCTCATTTGAATTAACAATAGACCATGGCATATGTGCAGACAATAGACCGCAAACACCATACAGCGCAGACATCCAACAGTATAGCAAAGTACTGGCAGATATGTCCGGACCACTGGTGTGTGCATGCCTGGCCATCCTGTGTTTCAGTGTGTGAGCATGCCCAGTATGACTGTTACGCATGTTGTAGACTGACAATACCATCATGTGTGTGAGCATGCAAAGTATGGTCAAATGTATTGCATGTGTCACATGTCCAGATAGTTAGTACCGTGTTGCGGACCCCTCCGTTCTACACAGACAGGTGACGTGCTGTGTCTGCAGGGTAGCTAATGGTCATGTGGCATTGACAGTTGCTACATGTCTGTATAGCGTGGGGGGACATGCAACCACAGTCCTACACAGCACCGTGGGTGGTGCACATGACTGTCACATGTGTAGGTGTGACGGGGGCACAGCCAACAGTTGTACACATCTGCCACTACTGTACTGGTCTGCCGGGTACTCCATGTCAGTCTGTGGACCTACCTAAATTGCTGGTTGGAGAGATACCAGGGTACGTCAGTTTCCAGCATTAATTAACAGCACAGTGGTGTTGGACATCCTATTACACATCCTAAATCAAACAGCCTGGCCTGCTGTCATCTGTGTGTGTCATAGGGGGTTGGAGTCAGTCATTGGGCATATCCACAGGCCATCGTATATCATTTGTCTGTACTGGTCCACATCTGTCCAGCTGCATGGAACGTGTGTGGGCTGTACGGACACACATGATGGTCAGCCCATAATCTGCAGTGGGTAGGACACCCTGTGTACTACAGGCTACCATTGTGACCCCGTATGTGCTACAAAGGTCATGGTGCCACTATGGATGTGTACTGTCTGCTGCCCTAACATTTGGCCACCACAGTCACCTGTATGCTCACATAAATACAAGAGCAATGAGTAAGTACAGAATCTAATACAACTGCCACTTGTTAGGTCAATAGACATACCCTGGTTGTGTTACGGACTTGAGGACGGTGCTGGAGTGTTGCCTATGTTGGATGCACACAGTGCACCGCCCATACATGGCCGAGCACAGGTACTGTCATGTTTGGCATCCATTGTACTGTGTGCGGGTCAGAGAGGGGAAATCCATGGGTACCTACTGTGTCAGTGCATATGCCTTGTGTTGCCTCTTTGCCAAGGGTTGGTCATACTGTGCACAGGCTGTCGCCGACTGTGCCCTACTCAGGTATTTCCTTCACCAATCATACTGTGCCTGTACAGGCCTTGGCAGTGGTGTTGAGCTGTGTGGCCCTGCCCCATGCTGTTCCTGCTGCAACTGTTACTGCAGGATAACATTGTGTAGCATAGCAAATAACATAACAACATGTATGCATATAGCTCGTGACTACTGCAGACCCCCAACAGATGTGTCCGGATACCAGAACTGTGAACCGAGCATCCCAAACACATGCACATGTATATGTCTTGCCTGTGCATTCACCTCAGTATGGTGTGAGTGTTCAGGTGTGTGTGCATCACTGATGGGTGTTATAAGCCACTACACCAGTGTTTACCTAGCAGCCCCCACTAGGAGACTGTAGTGGATGTGCACATAGGCATTGGTGTGCTAAAGCTGTGTCAGATGCCATATATCGGACACATCACAGCTTCCAGGGCAGACAGCACACACATTCAATCTCATGCCCTGGTCATCGCATAGGGCCTAGCTGTTGGAGGGTATGCCCCTGCACTGACTGTAGGCCCTACTCTGCTCCTCGAGTGGTGCTACATGTGCAGGCTATAGCACGCAGTACCCCAGGGTACTCATCCATGTGGTCGAACAGATTCATATTGCTGGTCCACTAATCACATGTGTGGAGGACCTGTACGTGCTCACTAGCATGTGTTGCCATGGCATCTGTGAACTAGTGCAATACTCTGGATGCAGATGCCTGTGAGATACCCATGATATTCCCAGTTGTGCTGTGTAAGGTACCTTTAGCTAGTACACCTAGGACAACACATCCCATGGTATCCACTGTGATGCGTTCCCCTCGGCCTGACTGATGTGTTAGGCACAGGTCAACAAGCTGCTGTAGGAGGTCTCTGTCCACTCCATAGCAGTCCAACATCCCCAGCTCATGTAGACCCTGGTAAGTCACCCTCGGTCTATAAAGTCTTATGTCACCCCAGTAAGGGTTGTTCGGCAGCATACACATCTGCACTGCCCCAGCCTCCTGCACATGTTGGTATATGTTGCCTGCTGCAGCCCATGTCATTTGGTTGGACTGTGTCCTGAAATGCCCCTGCAGGTATACACCAGTGGTGTAGTGTGGATGAAACATGTGTGTATGCTGCTTGCTCGCATTAATGTACTGTTCATGTGCGGGCTGGCCATATCATCAGTCAATTGTGCTGATCAACTCCTGTTTGTGCAGCCTGGACACTCTGACTATCCCACCACTGCTGTCATCCCTCCCAATGTCACCAGGCAGGTATAGACCCACCCCTAGCTTAGGTTTGCTAAGGCAGGAGCAGTCCCGAGGCACAGTTCTGCAATGTACGTACAGTATGCCTGACCCCCCTCCTATGCTGTCAACAATATGCGAGACCTGCACCTGGCTGACTACACACATACACTCCAGGGACCAGCAGCACACCCTGGTGATAAATGTGATACACCATAGTCAACCTCATCTGCATAGTATAGTCTTCTAATGAATAGTTATATGACCCATAACGAACCTCCAGCATATTAACCACTGCTCAGTGTCACTCAGATCCTCACACAACTGGCAACAGGTGCCTTACCATCACCATATTCGATGTCCCATGGTCTGCCCAGCAACAAAATAACTGGTGTCTACACGACTACAACCTGTGGCCCTGCACACCACAGATGATTGTAGACATAGATACATGGACATATATATATGTATAAATACATACACACATATACATGTACACACATATGTAGATATGGCATTGATATCACAACAGCGAACCACATGACAGCAATGCATTAGACAGGAATGGAAGGGAAACTACATGTGCCACCTGCATCATGTAGTGCTGTTAATATCAAGGCACATGTGTTATGTTGCGTCACACGGGTCAGACTGTAGCAAGGGTAAGAGTAGGGCTGCTGACAGCTACTCACCAGACCTATTGGCGACTTTATGTGTTGACAACCCAGTGTCTTGGCAGAATATGCAGGCTAAGGACATTAAATAGGTCAGCAACAAAACAAACTGGACACATCCTTCAGCTAACCACCCACAGATACCAACACATACGGTATAACTGCCAAACACACACCTGCCATGCCCTGGAATCGAGCATCTACGTGTCTAGTCTACCACACTACAGCATTATGCAGTAACAGAATGCACTACCGAGTTCTGGCATCACCACACTCCCACAGGCATACTTCTAGGCAGATGACATCATCCGCAAAGGCACAGATGCCGATAGGGAATGTATGTGGTGTGAGGCATCTAAAAGCATTACTGTGTCCCCAGGCAGCTGGAAACACACACACACACAGGCACACACCTGGCAGGGCTGGGAGTCATACATACACCTAACTACCTTATCATACTACAGCATTACGCAGTTACAGAACACGCTACTGAGATTACTGAACACAGCACTCCCAGAGGCATACTTCAAGGTGGGTGACATCATCCGCAAAGGCAAAGACGCCGATAGGGAATGTATGTGGTGTGAGGCATCTAAAAGCATTACTCTGTCCCCAGGCAGCTGGAAACACACACACACACAGGCACACACCTGGCAGGGCTGGGAGTCGAACATACACCTAACTACCTTATCACACTACAGCATTACGCAGTTACAGAATGCGCTACTGAGATTACTGAACACAGCATTCCCAGAGGCATACTTCTAGGTGGGTGACATCATCCACAAAGGCAAAGACGCTGATAGGGAATGTATGTGGTGTGAGCCATCTAAAAGCATTACTCTGTCCCCAGGCAGCTGGAAACACACACACACACACACATGCACACATTTGGCAGGGCTGGGAGTCGAACATACACCTAACTACCTTATTACACTACAGCATTACGCAGTTACAGAACGTGCTGCTGAGATTACTGAACACAGCACTCCCAGAGGCATACTTCTAGGTGGGTGACATCATCCGCAAAGGCAAAGACGCCGATAGGGAATGTATGTGGTTTGAGCCGTCTAAAAGCATTATTCTGTCCCCAGGCAGCTGGAAACACACACACACACGCACACACAGGCACACACTTGGCAGGGCTGGGAGTCGAACATACACCTAACTACCTTATTACACTACAGCATTACGCAGTTACAGAACGTGCTACCAAGATTACTGAACACAGCACTCCCAGAGGCATACTTCTAGGTGGGTGACATCATCCGCAAAGGCAAAGATGCCGATAGGGAATGTATGTGGTGTGAGGCATCTAAAAGCATTACTCTGTCCCCAGGCAGCTAGAAACACACACACACACTTGGCAGGGCTGGGAGTCGAACATACACCTAACTACCTTATCACACTACAGCATTACGCAGTTACAGAACGCGCTACTGAGATTACTGAACACAGCACTCCCAGAGGCATACTTCTAGGTGGATGACATCATCCGCAAAGGCAAGGACGCCGATAGAGAATGTATAGAGAGTGAGCAGTCTGAAAGCATATTACTGTCCCAAGGTAGATGTAGACAAACACACGGCAGTGGTGTGATTGGGGCAACTAAATATCTACGGAGCACTACAACAACACTACATAGATACAGGATGCGCCACAGACAGTACACCCTTCAAGACAGTCAACCAGTGTGTTCAATGTAGGCATCCATTGTGATGTTGAAAATGGACATCTGTTGCCTGGATGACCACCATCGCTATACAGGATGTCAATGGCCATGCCCATACACAGAGGCACATCACCAACACAAGGTGTCACTGGGCATGCCCACACGCTTAGTATCACATGTCCGTTTGGAATGTACTGTGTGTCCATCTGCACAACGGCGTACTGGGCATGCTCACACACTTAGCGGTTGCAAAGGGCCGTCTTGCATGCACACGGATTCTAAACATGGAAGGGCGCAGTTCGCAATGTACTGGGTGTCCATCTACACAATGGCATACTGGGCATGCTCACACACTTAGCAGTTGCAAAGGGCTGTCTTGCATGCACATGGATTCTAAACATGGAAGGGCACAGTATGGTGTTACTATCCCCACGTACATGAATGCCACTCACATGTACTGACCAGTACACACTCAGGAGCCATCACAGATGTCTCAGGTGCAGATCACAGAGGTACACACCGCAGTCTACAATGTAGACCTCAGACATCACCATGTCGTTGGACCAGCAATACAGAGCCATACATTACCACAACACCGTGTGACTCATGCCCAGTGGGCTGTACATAGGTCTACAGCAACTGTGCAGACTACACATGCACCGACAGGATTCCATCATGTGTTATGCATTGCAATGATACCACTGTAATAACCAGGTCAGCTCTACACATACCAGGGGCCCTGGGTCTTACACAACTGTGACAGATGACTGTTGCTGTACACCAAAGAACATACATGTTTGGATATGACATACATGTAATCACAGTGGATATGTGCATGGACCACACACACAACACATATGTACATAGCATAGCTTTTGCTGTTCTCCATGCAGACAAGTGGCTACAGCAATCACACACACGCAAATGGAAGGTGGGTCCATGGCTGTTGAATGCTAACAGTACATGAGGTAGCAATGTTGACCAGGGACACATTCCCTCTGTACTAGTTACCCATGACACCCATCATATCATACATCAGTCCATGTGTTATGTATGTCATCACACATGTCCACCAATTGCAATGCATACAAACATGGCTACATGACAGGCATGTAGGACCAACACACATGTACAATTTGTAGTGTGCATGCAGCTACCCTGCATGTGCAGTAGCTGATGTATGTAACTCATCTGTGCCTAACTACAACATGCAGTTGCAATGCAGCCCTATCACTGACACCTGTATATGGTGACATACTGACAGTACGGTAGGATGTACATCAGGTATGGATGGATGTGTGTACATAAAGTGGTGATCCACCTGTGCAGATGGATGTTTGCCAGGGATGACTCACAGGTATGTCACACGCCATCCTACCATTACATGTGCAAACAGTACGCTATGTTACTTGATGGTGAAGACATAAAACCTACACAGCGGTCAGGTGTTACTGACTGTATGTTACCTGACACCTGTAACACTTACATTCTCCTGTGTGCATATAGCACCACAATTGCCAGACATAGCGTTGGTACACATAATGCAGCCAATACTGCTGCATGTCTGTCAGACATATCATCATATAGCAGGTGTATCATTCACAGTACTGCCATGTGTGTTTGCTTGTGCGACCATATATGCCACATATGATGGGGATTACATCCCAATTGTTACACACCCCTGTACACTGTTGTAGAGATCTGTACATACTGCAGTGTGGAAAGCATGACGTAGGCAGGGGTGGTGTGTGTATCACACACATCAGCTATCCGTATGTGTATGACATTTGTGGTCTCCACAGTGTGTGTGTGTGTGTGTGTGTGTGTGTGTGTGTGTGTGTGTGTGTGTGTGTGTGTGTGCGTGTATGGCTGTCTGGTGCATGGAGTGAGGGTGTATGCTGCCATACAGAACACACAGGATCCCAAACCCCTCATGGTGATGCAGTCTACTACCCTGTTGATGCCATCGGTCTCAGCCGTACTGGCTACCTGTACATGTTCTTTCTCTGTGTCGCATCGTGTGGGTGCACAATACTGTGAGGGTGATGACCACATAGGCAGAGGTCCTCACGTCAACACTATGGGGTGTGCGTTATAGTGTTGTTGACCCCGTGAGTGTGGGCATGTTCTTGTAATGTGACAGGGTATTACTGCTACACAGTGAGGCCTCATGCTATCAGGTGGCCTCTAACATTATCATCGGCTGGACCGCTGTGTACAACCCCTGCACCATGTCAACATACCTGTGATGTGACCTGGTATGGATGTCACGTCTCTAGCCACTGTAGCCTATTAAACTGCCCACATGCTTCTGGATCAGTATATGTGTGGAGATCTGTGGTATGTTAGCCTATCCAACAGTCAGGTTGAGGCTACGTATAGCATGCTGATATTGCCATACGGGCCTGTGAGTACTCCACAGTTACATATGGGAGACTGCAAACACTGCTACCTGTAGGCACATGCAAGTAGACCATAATGAGGGAACCAGGGCATCATTGCCAACATGCTGTTACTGTTGTTACCAAGACACCTACTGTGAACATATACCAATGCATGCTAAACCTGTACTACATGGTATGTCTGGTGCATGTTAACAGTACACAACTAATGTAATATACACTTCTCACTATTCTTACACAACTAATGTAATATACACTTCTCTCACTATTCTTAGACAACTAATGTAATATGCACTTCTCTCACTATTCTGTTCACCCTGTGCATCAGACCATTTGAGCATGTCCCTGCACCGATGGTGTGGATGACAGGGATGTGGCACAGGCTTCATCATATGCACAGGGTGATAATGTTTGCCAGGGGCATAGGCTGCACCAATGGATGACATCATGTGTGTGGGTAAGGGCCGGTGATATGATTGGACATGTCTGTTCAATATGCATGTGGGTGTTATGGTGCCCTACAGATGTGTTTGCTGTGTGCGTGTATGTGTGAACACAGTTCTGCTTTTTGTGAGGCCTACACAGGGGTATTATTGACAGCTCCAGATTGTACAGACCAGGTTGTACAGCTCACTGTGTCCGGCCACAGCCACGTGACCTGTGCCTGCCAGGGGTTGCACGGGCACTACCAGGCAGAGGTACAGATTGGCTACTGTCCGACGACACATGTCCACTGGAACCGTGCCCTCACTGGGAACATCCAGGGCCATGTCCACGTGGCCTGCTGTGTCCTGGTGTGGACAGCGCAGCACCAGCTGCACTGCTACTGCTACCGGCACTATGGGAGTGGCCATGTGAGGTGGCATGCTCACGTTGACCTGCACTAGGTGGTGTAGCTGGCCTACGTCCACGTGGCCTGCACCTCACTCCTACCAGATGTTCCAGCACAGACAGCTCACGCTCGCGGATTGCCATGCCACGGTCAAGGATTCCAACCATGTCACCCAATCGCCTGTCCGGAACATCAGCAATCTGCTGTTGAGCATTTGCCAATGCCTGGATGTTGACATTTAGGGTACGGATAGCAGCCCTCTGCAGCCTTTGCCCTTCTCTGTTCTGCCGTTCAGCATGTGCCTGTGCCACCATTACAGTCTGGAACATGCGTCTGGTGATACCAGCTGCTGCGTTCTGTCCTGCAGGTGCATGTCTGCCAGTGGTCCTCCTATGAGCAGCACTGGCCACATGCCTGTGTGGCATAACTGCAGTCATTACACTGATACTGTGGTGTGGAGACACACCTTCTGTAGCCACCACACGTTCCTGTTCCACGCTAACAGATGCTGACTGTCCTTCCTCTATGGCCACTGGTGATGCGGTATGTGTTGGCAGCAGAACTGTGTGCGGAGAAGAGGGGGACATAGCTGGGATGGCAACCATTGGCACAGATTCATCCCCTGACAACCCTGCCTGTACCTCATGCATATGTTCATCACTGCTAGTATCTGTGGGGACACTAACATCAGATGGACCGCAGGAGGGTAACACACCTACATCACCTGTGAATGCAAAGAAAGACTCTAAATTACAATAGACACACACACACACACACACACACACACACACACACACACACACACACACACACACACACACACACAGACACACACAGACATACCATGCATGTGATTTGACAGACGGCATGCAGCATGCCTGTGACACAGCAGACGGCATGCAGCTCAGGCATTAATAGTGTTAGTTAGCATACCTCCCTGGGGTGCACACTACAGCAAGCAGGTGTCATATCAGCAGCCATGCAGTTCACACAATCGTGGTAGTATTCCTGCATCCCCTTGATACACCATGTGGACCAGAACAGGATAACAGTACACATGGCTGACGTGACCTTGACATGTAATCTGCTGGCGCAGTGCATTAACATGCATACATGTCTGACACAATGGTGTCCTGACACATGTACAGTGTCGTAATGGGCATCACATTGCGGTGTTGTCTGTATGCCCTACAGATAGAATGCATGTTTAGCAAATGTGCATGAGCATGGAAGGGTAGTGTGAGCCATCTACATTGCTATACAGTGTGAAGTACAGACACTGTACCATTGCATGGCATCATGAGGCGTCTATATTGCTATACAGTGCATAATATGTACACATTGCATAGCCATAACTGCATGCATACCCATGACATAACTGTGGATTGTGACCCATGATGCTGAGGTGAATACACACCAAACCATGCTGTGTCATGTGACAGGTCACTGGAGGACCTACAGATGACACCCCTGCACAACTACTACAGAGTCTTAGCTGCCTGGCAATCATGTCCACACATATCAGACTTGTCAATTCAACATGTCCCACAAAACGTACCACACACACGAGGTGAAAGCTAACGGTGATGTCCTACAGCAGCAAGGGAAATGTACAGTATCTGTGGCCTGATGTGGTGTCAATGTCTGTGGAAGCTGTACAGGTGACTACTGTCATGCTATGACAATTGTGATGTTCAACACATCTTATATGGTAGACTTCAGTGACACCTCCACTAGCTGTGCACAGGCTTTTAGGATGTCCAGTGTACCACATCAACTGTATAATCAGTCAACTGAGGCTATAATTGGACCATGTGTGGACAATGTGCAACAGGGTGTATACACATCACATCTACTGTGTGGCTATGTGTCTCTGGCCATCCCCCATGGCCATGTGTGCACATGTGTTGGCCAAATGAGTGTGATGGCCATCTAACTCACATGTCTGTGTTGTCCCATATGACATACACCCATAGATGTCAGATATGTCACCATCCACAGGGCTATGCAGACAACGGGTTGTATGTTTGGTATGTGGGGTATGGGTTATGGGATAGTGTGACAATATTGCAGCCAGAACACTACGTGTCTGGGACATGTCAGATGGCACATCACAATGTGTGCACCCATTGCAGAGGCATATAACACAATGGTGACCCTGTGGGCTGCCCATATCACAGCTCACTGTGTGGTACTGTTTAGCATTACCACGCGTGTTGTTCCAATGTATAGTACATATGCCTACATTGTACAACACCTCCACCATTGTATGCACAGCTGTCCACACATGTAGCAATGACAAATACTGTGGTTTCATGTCAAGTTGTATCATTTCATTTGTATATATTGCACATGGGTGGCCAGTAGTGAATGATGGGTGATGCAACCTGCATATCATGACTGGACGAGACATCAAGTGTGTACAAGTGTTAACTGGCACACATGGCGGAACAGATCTATGCTTTAACAATGGGCCTTTTTGGGGGACACCCACCTCCCCAAAGGACTGTGTTTTGGTGCGGCACCCCAGAGGGTACCCCCGGGGTTGGGGTGGGCCGGGTTTGGAACCTTTCCAACCTTTTTACAGCCCCGGGGCACTGTTTTCATTGTTAACCCCATTTCGCCCCTGGGACATAACCCCTATTATTGCAAGTTGCCACAGGGAGCTCTGGGGGTTGGGACATGGTGAAAAACCCCTACCTTTATATGGGTGGGTTACCTTCCTTAAAGTCAGGTGACAATTTTAAACTAAATGGGAATAATATCAAATGTCAAAATAGTGACTTTCCAGGAAATCCAGGTCATTGGTTTTTTTAAACACCCACCTCCCCGTTTTTGGCCCCCTTAAATGTTTGTTTGGGTTCTTTCCCCAAGGGTGTCCCCAACTTTTTCCCTACTCCTGTGTGTGTTTTAGTGGGGGCTGGGTTGGTGGCCCACCACCGCCACCTTGTTCCCTTTTGGTTTATTGATGGCCCGTTTTATGTCCTATCAAAATCCCCTGCCAAGGTTTTCTGTGCAAAAATTTCTGGTTTTTGCGGTTTTGGGCCAAAAACCCCCCCTCATTAACCCCCCTTTTAAATCCTGCCACGGTCGCCTGTGGGCCCTGTGTGGACATGGGAAAAAACCCCAGTTCTTCCCGGGGGGTTTAAAAAGGGGGGAGGGCAATTTCCTGGGGGCCGACGCCTTTTCCCCCGGGGATGAAAAGGCCCCTTACTGTAAAACATTGATTACATCACCCCGGATCAAATGTTACAGAGATACTGTGCACATACATTTCTGGGAAATTGTACATTTGGGACAGGATCCCTTTTTAAATTCTTCCCTGACACTTTGACAGGGTTGGGCATGTTTTTTGTCCAAAACAATGTAACACCTTTTTGCAAGGTAACACACCATATATGGGTTTTGGGGGGACCCCATTACCCTTTTTCCAAAACCCAAAATGAATGTGTCCTTTTGATGTGGGCCTGTCCTGTTTGCCTGGATGGTGTTCTTACCTTAGCACCAAAAGGGCCCGGAGGTCCCAACCCGGGGGGTGCTGGACCTTTAACCGTGTATAATTTTTCACCATTTTTAAACAATACACCCGCCTTAAAAGGAAACCCTAGAAGTGACAATGCACACATACCCCCAAAACCCTTTCTGATGTTTTTTTCCCATAACACTAATTTTCCCCTGGGCAGGCCCTTCAAAATCCTTCCACGGGTGCCTTTTGCCTGTGTGGAAAGGGACAATGGGGGGGAGTCAAAACCCTTCCCCCAGGGATGGGTTATCAAAATGCATTGGGGAATTTTAGTGTTATTTTTCCAAAAGGGCCCCTTTTGCCCCCGGCTCAAAAGGGGATAGTGCCAAAAATTTACTGTCCCGACATTGATTAAAATCTACCCTTGGATAAATGGGTTCAAGGGACTTGCAGCCTTTTTGGCAGGGTTAAAAGGTTGGGGGGAGTTTTCCCCCAAATTTTGGGTGTGGGGACCATTGTGGGTTTTTTTCCCATACGTATTTTTTTCAGTCAGGATTGGAAAATTTTAGCATTCCCAACATTATTTTTAGCACCCCTTCCCCCTTTTTCAAGGGACAGCTGCCTTCATTTAGGTTGGGGTTGTAAAAGGGTGGTACCCCCCACGTCCAATACCCCCTTAAAGGTTTTATATGGTGTCCAAATTGGGCACCCCAGTGCTATTGCCTGTCCAATGATTATGCCATTTGGAAAAGGCAATTTTCTCATGGGGCCCGTAAAGCTACCTAAATAGGCCTTGGGGGAGCACCCAACCAGGGGGTAACTGCACCCCCCATCCCTTAACAGTGGGGGGTTTTAAATTTTAAAACCCCCCCTATTAGTTAAAGGGTTACCCCCAAACCCCCACGGTACAATTTTGATATCTCCAATCGTGTGGGACCCAAAAGGGTCACCAAAAACCTCAACCCACAAAGGGGCCCCTTCGTAGGGGGGTTTAAAAACACAACAGCTATTTCTCTTTGGGTCCCCTGGCCATTTACACCTTTCAAACGATGCCTCCCCTTTGCTTGGGTAATGGGCCTAACCAAAGAATGGAATACCCAAAAATTTAACCCTGTTTTACTGTAGTGCAAATTGGTGGGGGAAAGCAATGTCACCTCTTTTGGGCCCTTTTTAAAGGTTATTTGGGGGCCCGGGCCCTGGGGGGGAACACTCCGTGAACCCCTTTCAAAGGTATATGTATTTAAACCATCTTTCTGTCATTAACATCTGGGACTTGCTTTTTAAAATTTTAAAAAAAAATGGTTTGGACGAGACCTACCTTTAGCCCGGGGTAAATCATGAACCTTTGCTGCTTTTAACTTTTGGGTTTTAATTTCCAAAAAACCCACCGAAGGGGGCAGGGAAACAAAAATTGGGGGAGGAAATTGTTTACACTTCATCTCTGAAAAAGGGACCCATTACCCCTTTAAAATTTTTCCAAATAAATGGGCCCGCCTTACTTTCCCGGCACATCAAACAGGTTTACACAGAACCCATACCCTTTAGCATTTTTAACCTGGAAAGCACCCCAGGCTATTTCCCTTTCCATATGTTTTACAACATTGGCAATTTGACAATTTTCTCAATGTCCCCAAGCAACTAAATTCCCAAAACGCATACACCTTGGGAAAAGCACCCCCCCCCCCCCCCCGGGGGGGGGGGGGTTCCCCCCCCAAAAAAAAAATTTAAAACCCCAATTTTGGGGGGTTAAAAAAAAAACCAAAACCTCATTTTTCCCTTGGTTGGGGACCTTGGGGAAAAGTTAGGGCTCCAAAGGAACCCAAGGTTTAAAATAACCTTTAAAGTGGAAAGACTGACCCAAACCCTTAACCCCCACAAAATTAACCCCGGGAATAGGGGCCAACCCCCAAAGTTACCCGAACCCCTTTAGGCCCCAACCGCTGTTTTCCGGGATTTTTCATTAAAAAACCCTCCCACCCGGCCCTTGGAATTTTTTTAAACCCAAAAACACACCACCTCCCCAAGGGCCAAACAATTTAAAAACCTTTTGGAACCAAATTTGGGACACCCCCACCCAAACATGTGACTTTGGTTTTTCCCCCCCCACCTGGGGGTTTAAAAACCCTTCCAAAATTGGGGGGAAAATTCCCCAAACATTTAAATTGGCCCCAATTTCCAACCCCCTTGGGGGGTTTTCCACATCCCCCCGGGGCCCAACCCAACCAACCCCCTTCCCCCGGCCCCTAAAAACCCCGTACCAAAGGAAAAATACTTTAACCAATTTTTTCCCTACTAACAGAAACCCCCCCCCTTTAAAAAAAGGAAAAAGCCCAAGTTTAAAATTAACATCACTGACACCCGATGCAGATATGGACAATGCACATACAAATGCTGAAACATACCCCAGTGCACTTCATTAGCACTTACGACTGCATGGATCATGCTATTCCACACAGACGCATGATGGTACCCACCAGATAATGGACACCACTCTGGGTCCAGTTCCATGGACATAATTTACAACAACAGGTGGAGGCTGTTTGCAAGGAGTGTCTACTATAATCCCATGGGTGGGATAGCTCATGGTCAGCCTCCAGTAGGGCTACAGGATCCCCTCATCACATACTCCCAAAAACCCCAGCTCACGTGGTAAACATTACTGTGACCACGATTCCAGGGTGTACCACAAGGCATTATGGAGGGGTATGTCCAGTAGATCAGCTGGCAATACCACATCTGCTCTGACATACAAAGTTGCTCAGAACATTACAGAACCAGGTGATGTTGGCAACATGCTGGCCGGATGGGTTCACTGCTAACATTACACCCTCTCACTCCCTACAGGGACCACAATCCATGCAGGAACATTGCGGTGTCCCTGCAGTGCACCACATACACAGTACTAACCTGCACTCTATATGGCCTGGAACACTGGCCCCAATATGACTATCAACATCCCAGGCTGTGATTTACAAACCTCTGAGCGACATGTCTCCCCACTTGGCCACCATATTCAGTAATAGCCTTGTATGTCAGACATTGTGGCCACTGAATGCCTACAGCAACAGTTATCACACTCCACACAGGTGGGCGCCACAATGCATGAGGGGGACTATTGCCCTACACACCTGACTGAACTGTTCTGCAAAGCTATGGGGCACATCATCATGGAAGTCATTCACAGAGACATTGGTGGGCTCTGGTCCTTTGCTGCCACCAGGTTGGACTTGTTAGGGACCCATAGCATGGCCCCTACACCCCTGAGTGGACTCCTTTCATACAGTTACCAGGGTAGTTGATGATGGTGGGGGTCACCACAGGCCCTACATTGTCCTCTCATTGCCTTTTCAGCACCGTTCTCCATTCTGGTATTGACAACATACACATCCACCTGCACATCGACCCCTATGTCTCAGGATGTTATGCAAAGTGGCTCACGGACAGGACACACACAATGAGGGTAGCATACTATAGTACCTACTGTATTTCAGTTACAGTTGGCATACCACAGTCCCTCGTGTTCAGTATATGCTTCCCTGAGGCACAGGCTAGCACAGAGGGACTTTCCCTGCCTAGCTTTACAGACAACTGCATACAAAGCACCATGATTGATCCACCAGCTGATACTGACTCCTTCCATAAGGGTGTCACTGTGATGGATACCTGATATCAATATCATGGCCTCAAGCTGCATGACACAAGGTGCATGAACATCCCCTTTGCATTGCACCATTCACCCACTGACTATCACATAGGTGGTAGTCCCCTACATACATGTCACATTGTACGTGATCATAGTACACACGTATGTCGCACCCACTCCTGTGATAACCATATTGCCACTGTGGCATGGATATCCTTCTACGTGGCCACACTTATCTGTACTGGGTTTGTAGCTGGAACATAGGTACCCACTGTACCTCTGAACTCCAGACGTATACACACATTCAAGTGTACAACACACCATTTAGGGTGTACCTTACACAACAGCTATGGCTTTACATACCACAACATTAACACGCCATGATGTTTATTGAGCTCCGACGGTTGAAGTATGTGGCAGAACTATGGACACCACGTCTGTACACATTTGCATACTACATACTCAGGGGTGACCTCTGCTGAACAGACAGGGCCCATGTCCACAACAATATTAATGGATATACTCCACATAAGCGACATAAGCAAAAGCCACTGTGAGCAACATGCTCATGGATATGTGCACACACGCAATGAAGAGTGGGATGTGCTTGAGGGTTACATTCCCAAACCAGACACTCACCATGCTTTGGAACATGATTCCTATGTACATCACACAGGGACACTCAATAGCACTGTTCATGTGATACCTCACTTGGTGGATGGGAGACACATGTCCGTCAGGGATCACTGCAGTGGCTGTACTGTGCAGAGGTGCAGGTAACACATGGCTCTGCTGTTCACAGACAGGACACTACCCTAGAGAGGTGCCGCTGGTGTGAACACTGTAGTTGTGCTTACACATAGACTTGCCAGACTGCATAGAACCCCACTATGAACCCTGTGAAGCTGTTACATGTCCTTTGTGCATGGTTAATAGAGTAGCCCTTCCATTTAGATTAGCTATCATGCTATTACAGTGTCCCATGACTACAAGCCATATGTATCCTGTTATTGTATATTGTACATGCCAATAGACGATACCTTTGGTATGCATGAAATGTCTGTTATGCTGTGTAGCATATCTGACATATCTACCTACAATACTGTACATTACACATATTTTACATAGTATTCCATAATGCAAAGCATACTTGCACAGCGGGACCACCTTAGACATGTCATTGTCGTTATATGCCCATACACATGCCTACTGTGACAGTATATCAACATATACTATCCCCTGCTATGGCACGTACTTGTTGGACATACCCTACCACTGATGGCGGGTGGTAAGGAATTGTTCTGTTTAAAGTCCTCATGTAGCATCCCTTGTGGTGTCTGTGATGTTTGTCTTGTGGCCCACTGCAGGACACACAATTTCTACAAGCGTTACTATGCTCAGCAAGACATCACTACATAAATACCTTTTCCCACTTTATGCATTGCGGACACTTTTAATTAATACAAAACAGGCTATACATACACTAACATAATTAATACAAAACAGGCTATACATACACTTACACTTAGAGTGTTCTACATACCTTGTTATCGTTCTGGACTTTCGTAACTATCTCTCTTACACTGTTTAAACAGTTCTATGGTATGAGCATACAGTTTGAATGTCTGGCAAGTCATCCTTATATACGTTGATACCTGTAACATGTGGTTACCTGCCGCCAATTGGTGTTTCTGAGTGACTTATTACTTGCACATCAGCTGTGCAGCCTCTCCATTCACCAATTAAGCGGCAACAGTGGGGTATAATTGAATTCTCCACTTGGGCATTGCCCATTTGCCCTACCTTTGGGGAGACGGCCTGTATTGTGTTTTGTTGTGTGTAATTGCAACTGCTATGTGTAGAGACATGTATAGTTTGGATTCATGTCCCCCGTGGATTGTGTGTGATGGCTAGAGTATGTGGTTTTACATGTGAGTGTACCTGTCATCCCAACCTTCTGATAAGGGACTGCTGCAAACAAAACCTGTAACATCGCTGTTTGTTCCATTATACAATGGCTACGATTTCACATGGCTCCTTTAAATGTGTCTCTCACAAGGTATGTTAACGCATCTGCAGATGTAATTGACTGACTGGATGTTTGTGCTGTAATTACAGTCTGTATTGCTATAGTTTCTAGTGTGGGGGATGTAGGTGGGTGTACGTAGCATATACAGGTTTGTGGGGCTTGCATTTCTACATTTTCCATATATGTGTGTGGGCTCCTTCCATAATTAAAGAGCTATCAGTTAGTAGACTTTTGTTACAGGATTATACATTGGGCCATTGTTAATTGGTTTCTATATAGTATGCAGGTGAGGTTGATACTTCCATACCTCCGGAATTACAGCAATATGTAAAGGGATGTTTCTAAATGACAGTTGTCCCGTGTATTTCTGTCCCAGATATTTGCTGTCATTGCAGTTGTGTTGGTAACTGAACCTCTTTGGCATGGGTTGCCACCTTTTCAAATGGCCATTGTGGGACACTTGCAGGACACACATCGGTGTTTACAGGCCGACACATACCCACGGTCTCAGGATAGCACATACTTTTATCCTCAATACATACATATTGTTGTGGGACTTTGGCTACTTATCATATTGCATGCAACATGTACATTTCTTACATACAGGCATAACTATTTAATGCAAGTATTACATAATATATGGGACATAATAATGTCCTACAATCTTGGACAGTTGCCCTTTGCAATGTTTTATGTCAGGACAAAACTGCCAGGGAAGGGCTGTCCCTCCTAATGTGGGACAGGTGGTAACTGTATGCCTATGGCTAGCTATACCCACACCTACCGTAATGATCTACCTCCGAGTTGGCACTAACAGACACACGATGCAGACACACACACACACACACACACACATTACAGTCACATGGAAATGCACACAGCACCCTCAACACACACATACACAGACTACTGCAATCACAAACACAGTTGAACACAGTATCTACGTGGACCGCAATACTGGCAGCGGTAACTAAATGTCTCTTCATATCGTAATAATATTACTCGTGGTTCTTGTATTCCGGTACTGTGTTCTTTTGGTCTTTCAGTCTCGTGGTTACGCGTTTCGGTATGTGACACATTCCATAGTTGGCGGTATCCTATTTATTTGTACCTCCAAGGTTTTATGAATGTCGTTGCCCTATCTATATATTTGCAGATATCGGTGAATCTGTATATATCAACATATATCTCTCTATCACCCTTTCTATCTGTATTATATATATGTATATATGTGCATATATCTATATATATATATATATATATATATATATATATATATATATATATATATATATATATATATCTGACAGGGATAGTGACAGGCAAACTACACCTTTCATTGTGTACTTGTCAGTGTATACTGTTTCCTGGACTCCGCACATTTGTGTCTGAACCTGTCACATTACACACCTGCCGTAAGTACATCTTGGCTACCATAGTGTTAGGTGATTGTATACATGATTGCGTGTTCTACTCCTGGCAGTGGTCGTTTTACCCTTCAGAGTAGGCGCTATTAGTACAGGGGTGAATAATGCTGGTTTCACCTGTTCTATCATTGACCGTGATCTGCACGATATTCAGAGAAGCTTAGCCCTGTTTCGCGCATATCCGTATAGTCATATTTAAACAACGCTTACCAGCACTGGGCAACGCATATTCCCACCAACGTGTGCTAAACATGATCTGATGACCTGCATCCGACATGCATTGTTTGTGCCTTCGGGATTATGTTACATCCCTTGCAGGACGTGGGACCGGGAACATGCACGACGGTCACTGCATTTACCACTTGGCCATCTGGGATTTGTACACGTGTTATGGCGTTTTGTCTGTGGAGTATACTATGGCTGTTACTCCATACTGCACTCACATGGGTAACTCAGTTAGTTTACATATGGATGAGTCCAATTAATGGTATGTCCATGTGATGTTTACTGGATGCACTCCAGCATTGGGTATGTATATCACAGTGAGCCACACACGATAATGTGCTACACCTTCAAACGACCGTAGGTGGAGCATGCTGGGGTGATGAATACCTGTCACGGGTACACCCCATGCCTTGACATAACATCCATGATTACATTATGTGGAGCCCCTCATTAACACAGCAGGGAATCCGTGCAGAGTGTGTGCAGAACAGTGCTTACACACATGTGATCTCGTGATTGCCTCTGCTCCACTGAGCGACAGTTGATTACTCGATGTTGTGGCGATAGCATACACTGTTTGCCTCGTTTGGTGTATGGCCTCTGACAATCGGGCATGTACCTACCGATGTACCTAGGAACCTATACACACAGCACCAACATATACTGATAGGTGCATGTACTGTTCAGGTGTTAACATTCCTTGTTCCAATAGCTGTTGTGTGTACAATGTTTGATGGCTGCCTATGTAGGAATCACACAGTGGGCCACCTATAAATTACAATTTACAGGTGGTCGTGTGTGTTTGCCATCCATTTTACTGTATGTGCAGGTGGAGAGGTGTGTCAGTCCATAGGGGCCTACACTGTCAGAGTATGTGCTATACATTCCCTCTTTGCCAAGGTGTAGGCATATTGGGCATGCCTCTGTCTGCCTACAGGGGCTGGCACAGGGTGTTCATGATCTGAATCCCTCTGTGCCTGTGATGGCCTTGGCAATTGCGGTGGGCTATGAGGGCCTTCACCATTTTGTCCCTGCTGCAGCTGTTTCTGCAGGATCATATTATGTAGCATGGCACATACTATGAAGATGTGGGCACATGTGCCTGGAGAGTACTGCAAGGCTCCACCAGATGTGTCCAAGCAACGGAACCATGATTTCAGCATCCTGAACACACGCTCTATGATGATTCTGGTTTGTGCGTGTGCCTCATTATGGCATTCTTGCATGGGTGTGTGGGCATTTCTGATGGGAGTCATCATCCATGGCTCCAGTGCATAGCCAGCATCCCCCCACAAGGTGGTCATGTGGAATGTCCCCCCTGAAAAATACCTGATACAGCTGTGAGGCATGCCAGATATGGGAGTCATGGTAGCTTCAAGGGCTGCCAGCACACACATCCATGATAATGCCCTGGGCATTGCACATGACCTGGCAGTTGATGGAGTGGAATCCCTTGCGGTTTATGTAGCACCTACCATGCTCACTGGGTGGTGGCTTGATATGTATGTGTGTGCAGTCTATCGCACCCTGTACCTCTGGGTAGTGTGCCACATGGTGGAAGTGATGCATATTGCTGGCCAACTCCTCCTGAGTTTGGGGGAAGTATATATGTTCATTGGCATGTGGTAACATGGCATCCAGGAACTTGTGTAGTACCCTGGATGCTGATGCCTGTGAGATCCCCATTATATCTCCAGTTGGCCTTTGAAAGGTACCTGTGGCTAGTATTCGCAAGCTTACACATACCTTTGTGTCCACTGGGATAGGTTTCCCTCTGTTGTTTCTGGTTCTTAGGCGTGGCTGGCACAGCTCAACTATTTGCTGTAAGATGTCCCTGTCCACCTTGTAATGCTCTACTATCTACAGATCATGTAGCCCCTGGTAGGTTACCCTTGGTCTAAACACTCTTCTCCTCCTCCAGGGCCTGCGGTGGTTGTCGGCATTATCCTCCACAACACCGTCAGTCTCTTAACACATGGTGATGAATCACAGCTATGGCAGCTCCCAACATGTGCATTTTAAAAGTTCCCCATGTGTTTACACCTATGGTGCAGTGTTTGGGAATACACAGGTGTGTGTAGGGTGCTTTCACACTTTATACTATTGTGCTGTGAACACCGATGATGTCATAGGGTGTGTATGTACGATCGTAGCTACAGGGTATCTTATGTGCTTTACTACAGGAACTACTATTGTGGTGCCTTTGGTGTTGAATTACATTTGGCTGCCGTGGATTACCTCTTGCCCTTCCCTTTACATTTCTTCATGTTTCACCTACCATTTTCTGGCATGCATCCAGCAGCCTGCTTTTATTTGTACTTTCCTAGACCTGACTTATCTTGCATAATGTGTTCTATTGCCGGTCTACTGTAGGTTTGCTTTGCTCTGCTGTGACAGTTCTCCTTTCTTTGCAATCCAATGCCTCCCCTCCTTTCTTTGCAATCCATTGCCTTCCCTATCCTGTTTTGCAGGTTTTTGCGAGCAGACTTGTCAGCTGCCGTTGATTGCCCGCTGTGAGTTAATAGGTGTTAATTGCTCAGTTGTACTCCAATTACCCTACTGCGGCATTTCCTTCTTTTCTTCCCCTGACCTTCCTGTTTGTGCTATTGTTCGCGGCGCTTGCATCTGCTTACCGGGTTTCGGACACATTTTCATCCCCTTACACATGCGCTTTTAGGGATCATATGTGCTCTCAGCTAAACGATTCTATACCTACCTCCCCACCTCTGTCCTGCAGCTTTGCTTAGCAACGGCCAGGCCAGATTTGCATTGCTCCAATGTGCTTACAGCTATGGTGGCACACCCCTCTGCTGATGTCATGTATACCTCTGAGCCACTAATTGGTGTTATAGCGCTGCGCCTTAATCCGGTGGGATGTTTCTGATTCAGTATTACCTGCCTCATTTGCATGGCATTGACTACTAATTCATAGTTACCATGCCGAACACTGTCACAGACCCTTAGCAACCCTTGCAGCTTGGTTGTGGTGTACCATGCATACCATTGCGTATTATGGTGAAATCCTGATTTGCATTACATTGCGATTTTATGGCATTTGTATATATTTTCTTTGTGTTCCGGTTTGCGCACACATGCCCTGCGGTTGTACTTTGCGTTACTGTGGACATGACATTAAATGTTGGTTTTTAGGTGTTCTGCATCTTTTCTTATGCCATTGGCTTGTATTTAGCCACTGGCATATGTTAACTTTATAATACATGAGTCTGGGCCACTTCCATAGCTCCGATGTTCTGTTTGGGAAAATGTAAACCATGTTTTTTGGTTTACATTTCCGTGGGCTTATGCTACGCCTGCACCACTTCATGAATCGCTATATACCTTAATTTGCATTGTGCGGTACTGCGCATGGGGTGATTAGCATACCTAAGCTGAGGGCTGCACAGTTCTGGCGTACGCCGGTAGTACTCGTGGAATTGGATCGTACCTGAATTGCTTGACGGCTATATTTGGCATTATACCGCCTACGCTACGCCTGCGCCTGGTGCAAGCTTCATGAATCCCGGGGATTGTCTGTACTATATGCCAAACACATAAGAAAGTTGCAGCTTGGGGACATGGCAAAGATGGCAAGCTAGTAGCAGCAAAAAAAAAATTAAGCTCTGTCTCTATTCAGTTTTTCTGACATGAAAGGCAGCTTTAGAACTAAAAACTATATATTCTAAGTGTTCATAATACATTAAGAACATTTCAGGATCAAAATTAAGCAGAAAAAACAAGTTCCTTGGATTTTCTAAGTTTTCATCCTGTCAGAAGTTCACTTGAATCCAATCATGAGTCACTCAAAAACATCTACATATGAAAATGGAATTAAGTTGTTGTGTCTTTTGGCTTTTCCCAGTTAGGGGTCACCACAGCAGAACTCCGGACCACTAATGATTGGCAGTAGATTTTTACATGCTGAGTTGCCGGCCCTGACGCACAACCTTCAACGAAGGTATGCCCATTCATGCATGTCTCCACACAGAAGACGCTCTAGCTGAGAATCAAACAGGACAACGTCTTACTGTGAGTCAACAATGCTACCGCAGCACCACCACCGCAGTTATGAAAATGGAATTAAGTAAGAACTACGAACCCTTATTGTGAGTATTATTGATCTTTCTATTAAAATTGAAAAGCTGGAAGTTAAAAAGGACAATATAAAACACGATAATAAAAGCAAATAGAATGCTGAGTGAAATTATCAAAAAGCACTGAGACCAAATTATATCAATAGAAGAATCAGTAATTGATATACATGGAAGGATGACATTAAAATGAAAAAAATTGTTTGCCTCCTAAAACAAAACACTTTTCTGTTAGAAAAAGTGAAAGATTTAGAAAGTAAGTCAAGGAGAAACAATATAAGAATATATGTAGTACTGGAATAAGAAGGGGATAGTATGTTACAGTTTCTGAATACTTGGTTGCCAAATACTTTAAACCTGTCTGAGGGTCTTTCCTTTGGAAAAGAGAGAGTGCATAGATATCTCCCAAATATCACTGCATCTAGAAATACTTCTTCACCAATATTTATAATAGTAAAGTTTCTATCTACTCAGGCCAAAGACTTGGTGCTTAGAACAGTATGGTCAAATCCTCCAATAAAAATAAATGGAAGAAGTATCAGATTTGACAATGATTATACAGCTTCAGTGGTCTCAAAAAGAAAAGAATACATTCCTCTAATTAATAGTCTAAAGAAAACTGGCATCAAAGCACACATTTTATTTTCAGGAATAATAAAATTTCATATTCCTGATGGACAGAAAGCATTCAACACATGAGTAAACTATCAACTTTGTACAGAAAAATAAACTTCTGGATAAACTCAAAGAAATGGACTAATCTTTGACTAGGTCAAAAAGAAATGCAATTGAAAATGGATGGATTAGTAAACGGAAAAAATAACAAAAAGTTTAAAGAAAAATAGTCTCATTACTTTGTTTATATGTTTTGTTGTGCTTTTAAATCCTTGTTTCAACAACCCATAAGAAGCTCTTCAGTATTAAGGTAATGCAGTTTTATTTCAATATGCCAACATAAATTAAAAAAAAACTTTAATAATATACTTCTATAAACAGCTATTAAAGTACAGCATTAAAATTGCAATAACTAAGTGCAAAATACAGTTTAACACACCAGTACGTAAATAAGCTATACTATTGTAACAACACTGTTAATTAACAACAGTACTTCAGTTCTACATATGGACACTGAATCTGTTAAAATACACAGCTTGGGAATATAGCTCACTTGTTGGTATACTGATTTGCAGTGAAATGTAGTGATATGTGTTATTTCATTTGCACTTTCCCCTTGATACTTTTATTTATTTGATTTTTTATATACTTGTTCCTTTCTTTTATTAATATACTAGTAGTTGCTGATTAAAAGGGAAAAAGGAGATGAAAAGGTTGAAATTATATTAACCGTCAAATGAAAATGTGTTTTTAATGGGAATATTATAGCTGGATATGTTAAAATGATAAATAATGTCAATATTGCTTCAAACATTTTTTTTCTTTCTCTCTCCGTGAATTGTTCCCTGAGGTGGCTGTCAACTTGTTTCCTTTAAAACAAATCATTTAAATTACCTTCCTGCTTGAATTTTCACAAAGCAATAGTTTTTTTTTTTTTTTTTGTCACTTTATTGGATTTGTGAGCTTCAAGAAACATGTTAGAAGACTAGGATGACGTCACCAACGCATTACAGCATCTAGGCATCTGCTTTGACCTTTTACCTCGCAAGAAATGTATTTTGGAACACAGAGATGGAAAATGAAGAAATGAAGGGAAAATAGAAATAAAAGAATGAAAATAAGCTCTTTAGTGCAGATGTCAGCTCAGAATAAATGTAACAATACATAGACTTACACAGAGATGGAGAATCAAAGAAACAAAGGTTGTTGTTGTGTCTTTCGGCTTTTCCTGGTTAGGGGTCACCACAGTGGAACTCCGGTCCGTTAATGATGATAAAAAGAGAAAAAAAAAGACTGAAAACAAATCTCTTCCATAAGTTTGACTATGGTGATTTTATGTATTTTAATTTAAAAGCTATAATTCAAGGTTTTGAATATAATCAACATAAAATAGTGAGTTGATTTTTTTATTTAAAGATGCAGATGTCAACTCAGAACAAATGTAATAATACATAGACATATTTGCTGGAAACAGGTTATTATAATATTTTGGGCTGGCTTTGACAGTTCATACTATCAAAGAATTTAGGAAAACATAGAACATACAAAATTAATATATTTTGCAGCAAGTATTCTGTTTATATATGAATGATCTGATAAAAGGCCTCTTTTTGTTGGTTTATAATATATAACTTCCCTTTTAGATATGTTTATAAACTGAATATAAGGACAAAGTGAGATGTAGATTTCAAATGTTTCAAAAGTGAATAGAGAAAGAAGAATAGACAGTAATGTTAAATATATAACAAGTTAGTGATGCATTTACTACTATAGTAAATACCGATGCTGTTTGTAGTGAGGGGTTTTATGTAATACAAGATGAGTTAGGCAAATAATACCAATATTTCTGATCATTTAAAGAGAGTAGTAATAATAATAATATAAAAAGATATTTTGCACTGTCTAATATGAAAAGTGATAGGTACTTTGGATATATGAAATAGTAATATTAAGTGGTATTATCTTTCACAATAGTGTGAATATGTTTTGCTTATAGGTCTGGATGAAAGGTCTTATCTTTTGGTTTATGAAAGTAAATCTAATTGTTTCAAAATATTATACTATATCATTTTATACAAATATGATTTCAAGTAACAGGTGTGATAAATGAGATTTTTAAATAATCTATATGTACAAGTGAATAATAAATGTAGTTAAGACACATCTTACTATGGAAAACCTTTATAAACATTGTTATATTTTAATAGATATAAATAAGTGTTGCAATTCATGTATTTGAACTAAAACACACCCCAGGATTCAACAAGCTCTTCATGGCATGCAGGAATAGTGCAGGAGTTGCTGGAGGCAATATGGCCGCCAAGAGATCTAGGAACAGGCTCCTGGGACATGCACGAGCGCTCCTGCACTATTCCTGCACAGACACAGCTCCTGTTTGCAAATTACCCCATTTTCAGGTGAAAACCATGCAAATGAGGTGAATCTGTGATCCAGGAAGCTGGCAGACAGCTGTGCAGGACTAGTGTAATCTGCAGAAATGTACTCGGTTAGTAATCGAGTACATTTCTGCAAACTACAAAACGGAGCCATGACAGCTCCAGATAAAGGGTGTATATAACGTGTAAAACATGCCAGTGGCCAAATATATGGCCATTGGCATGGAAAACATTTGCAAAAATAAAAAAAAATAACTTTTTTTTTTTGGCTGATTTTGGCCGTTTAAGCATAGGGCAGTGGCGCGCAAATGGGATCAGTCCAAAAATAAAAACAAAAAACCTTGAAAAAAGCATTCTATCCAAAATCACAATTTTGCCATTATACTCAATGGCAGGCAGAAGACAACATGGCCAGTGAATAGTGGTTGCTAAGGGGGAAGGCTCAGTGTCAGACTTGTAACTAGGCATTAGCAGACAATCCTATGCAAATGAGGGGAATGATACTGAATCCCAGATTCCCCCTTATGGCTAGCCTGCACCCAACCGTGTAGGTTCAGGAAGACCATGGCGCAAGCCTAAGAGCTAGCTGATATCATAGAGGGGTGTGTCAGGCATACTGTAAGATTATTGGAGCCCTGGGGCTCAGGTTTGCCCTTAGCTTAGCAGAGCTAAGCAAGGGGGTGTGTCTGAAGCTGTCAAGCACTCTTTACATTGCTTAAGTGGGTGTGTGCACTGCAAATCATGTTTTAAAGGAAAAAAAAGTAAACCAGGAAATAGCTCCATGCACATCTGAGCACTCTGTTTGCACGGAGCACCCCTGGGCTTAAACAGGAAGGCAATGGGAAGGGAAAACAGCAGTAGGAAGGTAATCAAAGAGAACTACCATAGCTGGCAGGTGAAATGTATCAGAATCAGCCAATTACACAGGCAGCAGCTCAGCCCAGCACATTACTATAAACTATGCAAACACCTTTTCCTCTAGTTTTTCCCATAAACTCTACACCACCGGTGTACACAAGTGAGGAAATTTTACCAAACAAAAGCAACAAAATGATAGGGGCTGCATTAGCTCTCATAAATCAACATGTGGAAGAGACTGAGGGTGGTGAGGATGTGAATGCTAATGACCAACCCACAGTGAAGAGAAGGAGAATAGTCTACAGACCCAGGGTAACCTATCAGGGGCTACATGAGCTGGAGATAGTTGGAGTGCTATAGGGTGGACAGGAACCTAATACAGCAAATTGTTGAGCGGTGCCAGCCATGCCTCACACACAGAACCAACAGAGGGGAACCCATCCTAGTGGATGCCAAGGTATGTGTAGGCCTAAGAATACTAGCCACAGGTACCTTCCAAAGGCCAACTGGGGATATCATGGGGATCTCACAGGCATCAGTATCCAGGGTACTCCACCAGTTCCTGGATGCCATGTCAGCACATGCCAGTGAGCATGTATATTTCCACAACAGCTGTGAGGTGTTGACAAGCAATATGCATCTCTTCCACCAAATAGCAGAATACCCTGAGGTAGTGGGTGCTATAGACTGCACACACATATACATCAAAACACCACCCGGCGAGCGAGGTATGGACTATATCAACCACAAAGGCTTCTCCCTCCATCAACTGCCAGGTCGAGTGCGATGCCCAGGGCATTATAATGAATGTTTGTGCTGGCTGCCCTGGAAGCTATCACAGCTCCCATATCTGCCATATGATGCAGCTGTACCAGAGATTTGCCAATGGGGATATCCCTTATGACCACCTAGTGGGGGATGCTGGTTACTCACTGGAGCAGCGGCTGATGACACCCATCAGAAATGCACACACACCCGAACAAGAACTCCATAATGAGGCACACAGATAGACCAGAATCATAACAGAGCATGTGTTTGGGATGGTCAAGTCATGGTTCTGGTGCCTGGACATATCCGGTGGAGCCTTGCATTACTCACCAGCTACATGTACCCAAATTGTCATCATATGTGCCATGCTACACAATATGATCCTGTGGCAGGAACAGCATGGGGCAGGGCCACACAGCCCCCCACTATTGCCAAGGCCTGCACAGATGCAGAGTGACTCAGAGGAGGAACAACCTGAGCCTGCTCCAGTAGGCAGAAGGAGGGTGCCCAGTATGCCCAGGCCTTGGCAAAGAGGCAACACATAGCACATACACTGACACGGTAGGAACCCAGGGAATGATACCTCTCTCTCTGACTCACACATACAGTAAAAGGGAAGCCAGACATGACACTACTTCTGCTTAACCATGTATAGGGAGAGTACTATGTGCATCCAACATAGTCAGCCCTCCAGCACCATCCTCAATACTGGCACAGCCACAAGGTAAGTCAATCTCCCTATCAGTTGCTGAATGGAGTAGTATGTTCTGCTACTTGTATCTATGGTATGGATGTGAGCATGCAAGGGAATCGGGTGGCTGAATGGGATGCCAGCAGATAGTAGACACCTATAGTGGCAGCATGACATCTGTAACAAATACTGGTGTCACCATAGTAGCCAGTACTAGACAAGGTGACAAAACTCACTGCAGGAAATGTGCTGAGCTAAATGTGTGTCAATAGGATGCACACATGCCAGTCAGGGAGGCTCACATACCCAACAACAGTCTCGGCCATCAGGACAAGCATAGACAAACACAAAGAAAGGCTGTGCTAAGGCCTCTGATTGAAAGCTATTGAGAACAGCCCACCTCCAGACCTACACAGACAGATTACAACAGGTCAGGCAGTGGGATGTTAGTTTTGAAGGGTAAGAAGTCTGTAATTGAAATGTAGGTCAACCAAATCTAAGAACTGTAGTACACTGATATGCCTCTAGTCTGCATGATAGGTCAGAATACATAATGAAATGGAGTACCTGAAATACCAGTACAGTCCTAGCAAATGTGTACAGTTGTCAGGTGTGCCCCCCACCACAATCCTATGTAGAAATGTAGGAACATGTATGTGTAGGTATAATAACACGGGAGCACAGATTACCAGAGCCGGCCAAAGTCACAGGCTAGATTGTAGCATGTGTACAATATGCAGGGCTGCATGTGTTAGGTTGGTGTGTGTTGTATATTGTGTGAGAGTGGTCATCATGTAGGCATGGTGAGGTTTGTTCTGGTGGCCATTGGCCAGTACTGCCGATGACAGGGCCAAGTTCTCACAACTGCAGTGCCAAACACAACGCATCCCAGCAAAACACATTTCAGCAGTAAGCCATAGTTATTGTTTGGATGTAATATCTGTCACCATCTGAAAGACTGACATGGCATGATTGTGGGCCCAGACATACAAACAGTAAACAGGTGGAAGTACCCCAGACAGACAGTGTATAATATGTTACTGTCAAATGGACACACCTTTGGAATTGTACATACAGGTTAGCAGCACATTAGTTGGGTTTGTAATATGGAATACTGATGTAATCTGGCAAAACACTAGCAGACCACAAAGGTCACAGGCATGAAGTATTGAGAAACTGCTGCTCTCCCTGCACAATCCAGCATAAATAGAATGCCCCACGTATATCTGTGAGTCAGATGCAAGTAGCATCCATAGCATACTTGCAACTATATTTATGTTTTTTTCACATTTCTTGCCTTCTCACTTGCTCCTTCACCTTATATTCTTTCTTTTGTCTTTTAGCACATTCAGTTGCTGCCTGGTTTTTATCCACTTCTGGTTTGATTTCCATTCCTGCTTGACGTCGATATGCTTCTGCTAAATCAAGCAGAGATGTCATCTTAGATTTATTCTCCTCATGTTTCAAAACACCATCACCCACAGGTACCTCACCCCTTTGGAATTGTACATACAGTTAGCAGCACATTAGTTGGGTCCATAGTATTGAATACCGATGTTGTCTGGCCACACACTGGCAGACCACAAAGGTCACAGGTATGTAGTATTGAGAAACTGCTGATGTCCATGCACAAGACAGCATAAGTGGAATGCCCCACGTATATCTGTGAGTAAGATGCAAGTAGCGTCCATAGCACACATGCACCCAGCTCACCCCACCATCACCCACAAGTACCTCACAGGTATTATCCCTGCTGCTGGGAATGAGTACAATATAATCCCCCACCTCTGTATGGAAATAGCCACAGAATGCAGCATGCTGAAGAGGTGTCCCATGCAGGTCTGTCCCTAGCTGTAAGTAGCACCCTGCCAGCATCCACACCACTGGATCAATAATGACAGAAAGTATTGACATTAACACCTTGCACACCTACCCTATCACCCCAGGGGAATATAGTGGCTTGCAGTCTGGGACTGTAGGAGGGACACAATGCAACGGCCTGCTACAGCTGGCCTGCATCACTACCAAATGCCCTACAGTCCTCTGCCAAAGGCCTGTGTCTCACACATATGGCCATTTTAATTTCTCCAAGTCTTTTGGGTTTCTAATACCATGATGGGAATGGACCCCATTCCTAAGTCAAAGTACAATTAAAGTTCATAAAATTAGTATTGTTTCACTCTTTGATGTTAACCAAAAGTGATCTTTGCAGCACCCATAATGTGCCAAGTAATGACTCATTCTGCAATTCGTACGGTGTTACATGAATTGGTAACATATCTAAATACGATTATAAATTATTTTTTATAAGACCAGTTGCTCCTACTACTATTATTGGAACTGTCTGGGTATCTTTCTTCCACATGGCTTTCATTTTTGCCTGCAGATCAAGGTATTTTATGACTTTGTGTCTCTCTGTACACAAGACACTGTAATCACTAGGTGTGGCGATTTCAATGATCAATGCTACTTTTGTCTTCTTTTCTTGAACCACTATATCTGGTTTTCTAGCATCTATCTTTTGGACTCTTGGTATTGAGTGATCCCACGTGATGCAAACTTCATCATTTTCTGTGATTCTCTGTGGCTCATGTTTCCAGTGTTTTTCAGCCACTTTGATACCATAATGTTTGTACAATCTCCAGTGTAACAATCTCGCCACATTATTATGCCTTTCAGTATACAGTCCCTCTGCCATTAGAGAGTCGCAACCAGCAATAAGGTGTGTGACTGTTTCCAATTCGGTTCCACAAAACCTATATATGTCTGTTTCTCCCACATGTTCAATGGACTTAGTAAACCAGCGTGTACGTAGCCCACTATCTTCGGCTGCCAATATTAACCTTTCATTTCTTGATGTACACTCACCTCTCCTTAACCATTCCTGCTCTCGTTCATGATCAACATGAGGATCTTCCAGAAGCTTTCTATACTTGCAACTATATTTATGTTTTTTCCACATTTCTTGCCTTCTCACTTGCTCCTTCACCTTATATTCTTTCTTTTGTTTTTTAGCACATTCAGTTGCTGCCTGGTTTTTATCCACTTCTGGTTTGATTTCCATTCCTGCTTGACGTCGATATGCTTCTGCTAAATTAAGCAGAGATGTCATCTTAGATTTATTCTCCTCATGTTTCAAAACACCGTCACCCACAGGTACCTCACCCCTTTGGAATTGTACATACAGTTAGCAGCACATTAGTTGGGTCCATAGTAGTCCATGCTGAAGAAGTGTCCCATGCAGGTCTGTCCCTAGCTGTAAGCAGCACCCTGCCAGCATCCACACCACTGGATCAATAATGACAGAAAGTATTGACATTAACACCTTGCACACCTACCCTATCACCCCAGGGGAATATAGTGGCTTGCAGTCTGGGACTGTAGGAGGGACACAATGCAAACATCTATACCTGACAGTAGTTGATTACATAAAACATAACAGTGTAAAACAGTACATATATCTGAATATCTCTGCTAACACCAAAACCATGTAGCAGAAGCAGCACAGACACAATTACTTACAGTAACCCACTATCCTTTGCCCATTTTGATCCCATATTGTCAACCGATCTACAGATATCCCACAGAAAAAGGTTGCTAGCTGTAGGTGTAGAACACAAAAGCCTGCACTGGAGTACAACCTACCTGCAATGGATTCACACATTCAATACAGAAGGTCATACTGGGCATGCTCCCACACTACAGAAATGAAGCCCATGTCTGGCAAAAACAGTGGACTATACATATCTGACAGTCACAGATGTTTGTGCACAGACTCCACATTGCACACCAGTTATGCTTTGCATGGACATTGGATAGGAATACACACATATATCCAAGGACAACACACTATAATAGGTCACAATTACACATACATAGATGTGTGGAAGAGAGTGACAGACAGTGACAAATAGCCTCCCATCATGAGGCCTGTGGCCTGTCCCACCCAGCACACATTCAGTTGGCTAAAACCACATGATGTGCAAATGCCAATCACTGTAGACATTTGCCTCTGGTATCCCTCAGCAGTATAGTATCTGTGGTGCTTGTGATAACTGTGTAACATGACTGTACAAGTCAGTATTCATCTAGCAGTTGTATACATGTACCTGTGCAATATAAACCTGTGTTTGCCCGAGTGTTGTGTGTCTGCTTCCAGATGAATGGTTTATGGCCCATGCACACACACTGCACTCCCGATTGCCCTACTATGGCAAGCCTGCTGATGTCATTCACCTTGAAATATACCTTTGGTGAAAGAGTAGCCTTTTAAGCTCTGTGGTGCATGCTATAACTGCATAATGATGTAATGTAATGTACTAGTTAGGTAGGGGTTCTATTCCAAGACATGGTAACTGTAGAACTTTGTGTGTTTGTCTGTGTAGTGATCAATGCTTTTGAGGCCATTCACACTCACTACAATTTCCATTGTCCTACTTTGGCAGGGCTGCTGATGTCATTCACTTTGAAATACACCTTTGGGGAAGGAGTAGCCCAGTAAGCTCCATGGTGCATGCTATAACTGTGTAATGCTGTAGTGTGATGTACTAGTTAGGAAGGAGTTCTATTCCCAGACAAGGCAACTGTAGAACTTTGTGTGTGTGTGTTTCCCTGTGTAGGGATCAATGCTTTTGAGGCCATTCACACTCACTACAATTTCCATTGCCCTTCTTTGGCAGGGCTGCCAATGTCATTCACTTTGAAATACAGCTTTGGCGAAGATGTCACCCAGTATGCTCCAGGGAGCATGCTATAACTGCGTAATGCTGTGGTGTGATGTACAAGATAAATAGGAGTTGCCAGACATGGCAATGGTGAAACTGTATGTGCGCATAGGGATCAATGCTTTTGTGGCCATTCACAGTCACTAAGCACCCCTAAAAATGGAGAACATCGATATCTGTGCAGTAACAGAGACCTATTCCAAGGCTCCAGAGAGCACCCCTGCAATACCAGGTACAGCTCTCACCACACCTGCCGGCCACCAAACCAGGACCAAAACACTAAAGGTGATGGCGTGTCCATATTCACCAAGGATATTCACACCACCAGGCTAATTGCCCAACAGAATGAGTCTGAAATAACCCCGGTGCAACTAACACTAGGTAAGACTGCAATCCAAATTGTATAGCTTGCTACAGATCTCCCACCATGACCCAAGATTCCCACTACACCTTTCTAAACATACTGAGAAATACTATGATACAACCAAACACCCTAAGACTGGGTGACTTACACTACTCTGCCAATAAATGGGACAACTACTTGTGTACCAACACATGTGCCCAACAGTTCTTGGAAGTCATAATTCCCAATACCCTGGATCAAGTAACCCATAGTCCCACCAGGGGCTAAAATATCCTCGACCTGGTCATTACCAACATGGAAAATCAATGCTCCATAGCTATGGTCACTCCATTGGTGGTCATGTCTACCCATAAGCTAATCACCCTTGAGATTCACATTGCTCCCCCACACCCCAGTAAGGAAACATCCATAACACACATCTCCAAAGGACCTCACCTACATGCCATGTCTAATCATAGCCACACCTCAGGTTTCTTGCCCACTACATGGCACACAGCTACAGTTATCCCAGTCCACAAGGGGGATCCACCTTGGATCCTGGGAACTACAGCCCCAGCAGTATGACATGTCTGATCTGCAAGGCCATAGAATGTATTATCATGGAACTTATAAGCAAAGACATTGGCAACCTGCAAACATTGCACCCCACCCAGGTTGGGTTTGTGAAGAGCCGATCATGTCTAGTGAACCTGATTGACATCTTTGAATCAGTCTCCAGAGCTGTGGATGAGGGTAAGGGGGTTCACAGAGCCTATCCAGATCTCACCAAGGCCTTTGACACCATCCCCCAGTCTGGAATCATAGATAAACATACCAAGCCGGACATTAATTCCTACATCACCCGATGGGCTGCCAACTGCTGTACTGACAGAACCCACACTGTAAAATTAGGTGATACCAAATCCAGCCCCAGACAAGTGACAGTTGGAGTACCTCAGGGTTCAGTCCTGGGACCACTCTTGTTTGGCATCTACTACTCTGAAGTACAGGCCAACACTAAGGGACTCTGGCTAACAAAGGTTGCAGATGACTGCACACTAGGAGCCAATACTGAATCCCCCCATGATGTCAATATTCTACAGAAGGGCCTTACAGAAAGAGATGCTTGGTGCCTGAGCCATGGCCTCAAGCTCAATGCCAAGAAATGTAGTTATCCCCTTTAGGAAGTGGCATGTACCCATGAGTACCACATAAGTGTCAGTACACTAAACACATAAAGTGTGATAAGAGACTTAGGGACACAGGTGGACAGTGGTCTCACCTTTAATAACCACATTGCCACAACAGTCAAGAAATCCACCTATGTGGCACACCTCATCACTAAGGGCTTTACATCCAGGAAAAAGGAGGCCATTGTCCCACTGTAGTCATCTCTCAGTAGACCAAGTACAGACTACAATAGCCCTTTTGGTATGTACCTCACAAGACATCTGCAACAACTAGAAAGACTGCAGACATACCTCACTAAAAGAATCACAGGCCTAAACTAAATGACCTATGCTGACCATCTGAAAATCATCCAGCTATACTCTGTCACATATCATGTACTCAGAGGCAATATCTGCTTAACATACAATGCCATGTCAAACCCAGAGCTGTTGGACATGCTACACTTAAAGAAATCCAAATCCTTCACAGCCACATGCTGTAGGGATCCAAACCTTGTCATCACAATGAACAATACATGCTGGAGGGATGTGTTCCTGACCCAGAGACTCCCCTGACTCTGGAATAGACTGCCCATACATGTCAAGCAGAGTGCCTCTTTGGCCATCTTCAAAAGGAACCTTGATGATTGGATGGGAGATAGGAAATAGACCCCGAGGATCATGTCAGTCATCCTGCTAGACAGGGGTCCAGGAAAGTAAATATTGTGGGAAGACATAACCAGGGAATTGTCATGGCTAGGCATGTATAGGCCCTAGGGCCAATAGCCCGGTACCAACCTACGAACCTATGACCTACACTTTCCATTGCCCAACCTTGGCAAGCCTGCTGATGTAATTCACTTTGAAATGCACCTTTAGGAAAGAAGTAGCACAGTAAGCTCCATGGTGCATGCTATAACTGTGTAATGCTGTAGGGTGATGTACTAGTTAGGTAGGAGTTTTAATCACAGACATGTCAACTGTAAAACATTGTGCGTGTGTATCTGTGTAGGGATCAATTCTTTTGAGGCCATTCACAGTCAGTACAACTTCCACTGACGTCTGTGTAATGGATTGGGAGGATGGCCTAATGGGTAAGGTGTTTGCCTTATAAACACAAGGTGCAGGGTTTGAGTGTCACAAGGGATAATTGGCTAGGCTTAAAATGAATTGCAAGGGCAGTTAGCTTAGTACTAATCTATGAACCTATGAACCTATATTATCTTAGCGAAGTTTCAGAATATTGAATCTGATATGGTCAACACCATATCATCGAATTCTGAAACATCGAAAGATAAAAAAAAAATGCCTAAAAACAAAAATAAATAAAAACTTACCTTTGCACCCCCCACACCCCCCTACTTAAATATACCAACTCCAAGACCGCACTACATTGAACTAAATGGAAATCTGCCCCTACGGAGATTTCCATTTAAACGTTCAATTTTTTTTTTGCTTTCGCTAATCTGGTGCCTACAATATCAGCTTCGCTATTGTCGGCCTTTGACAACTTGAAGTAGACCCCTTCCATTGCCCTACTTTGTCAAGCCTGCTGATGTCATTCACTTTGAAATACACCTTTGGGAAAAATGTACCCAGTAAGCTCTATAGTGCAAGCTATAACTGCATAATGCTATAGTGTGATGTACTAGTTATGTAGGAGTTCTAATTCCAGACATGGCAACTTTAAAACTGTGTGTGTTTGTTTGTCTGTGTAGGGATCTGTGCTTTTGAGGCCATTCACAGTCACTACAACTTCCATTGCCCTACTTTGGCAAGCCTGTTGATGTCATTCATTTTGAAATACACCTTTGGGGAAACAGTAGCCCTGTAAGCTCCATGGCATGTGCTGTAACTCTGTAATGCTGTAGTGTGATGTGCAAGTTAGATAGGAGTTCTAATCCCAGACATGACAACTGTAAAACTTTGTGTGTGTTAGTTTGTCTGTGTAGGGATCAATGCTTTTGAGGCCAGTCACAGTCACTACAACTTCCATTGCCCTACTTTGGCTAACCTGCTGATGTCATTCACTTTGAAACACACTTTTGGGGAAGAAATCACCCAGTAATCTCCGTGGTGCGTTCTGTAACTGTGTAATGCTGTAGTGTAATGTATTAGTTAGTTAGGAGTTCTTACCCAAACATGGCAACTGTGAGACTTTGTTTGTGTGTTTGTTATTAGTATCATGTGTGGAGGTAGCTGTGAGTGTGTAATAACAGGACTCATTGTGAAGTAGGTTTTGCAAATTTCTTATATGGTGGGCATGTCCACCTTACAAGAATAACAGATGTCAAACAGTAGAGAGGCTGGGATAGACAATCCATACCCCTACATGTGACATCATCGCTTGGGGAACAATATAGGCAACCCTTGTATTACCCATAGAACATTCTCCACCCATGTCTAATACACAAACACACTTGGCTAGTCAACAAAAACTATGTTGTTAGTTCCCTGCATATTGCCCACAGATAGTAACCATGGTGTGTTTGCAGTGGACTACAGAAGATATGGCACCTTGTCCCATCCCTACAATAGGCAAATCATTGCATACATTGCTCCTTTGCTATGTTCCCCACTGGATGCCTGCAACAACTGTAGAGCCAGCAAATGTAACCCACAAAGGACATACCATGCCTTATACACATGCCCTGTATGGGCAGATGCCACTGACACCTGTGAATACCTGTATTATGCTGTCAATGTAGGTGCAGGGTCAACCTGGTTTCCATTGCCAGTTATCACCTCATGAGGTCAACAATGGCACATCTGATGATAACAATCTGTCTACACAACATGCCCCAGTCACCTCAGGTACACTTCCACATGTCACAGAACATGTATGTGGGACATGTGCACATCCCAGACACTATCCATGTTATGGAATATAGAACACATACATGGCAAGCACTGCACAGCACTGGCCACCCACAATAGTAACACAGATGAGTGGATGGTGAGGACAATACCCACCTGTGTGGGCCAATTCAGACACTACACCCCTGAGCCACACTGCAGACCATTGCCATGTGGCCTGATGCCAAGGTATACCCTTTAACTAGCCTTGTACATACTTCTGGCACAGTCAACCACAACACACCTGTGAAGCAATTCACCCATGCATGTCAGTACTGGCAAACCTGTGTATGTGTGTATGTGTGTAGAGTATAATGATTTGGTTGCCATTCACACTCACTTTACCTCCCATTGGCCTACTGAAGCATGCCTTCTGATGTTGGACACCTTGACATAACCTTTGCCCATATATCAGCCTGATAACTTCTGTGGTGCATATTACTGTAGTGTGACAAATTAGTTAGTTATAAAGTATAATCCTGACCCTGCCAACTGTGATAAAGTGTGCAAGTCCCTCAGAGAGTGTGGCTGTGTCGTCCTTGACACCTGTTATTGTGGACAGGCACATGTACTACATCTACCTTATCCCTTCTTTATCACTGTTGCTGATGTCACTCACCATCAAATATACCTTTGGACAGCACCCCAGCATGTAATCTCTGTGGCACATGCAATAACTGCATCAACATGTAATAGCAATACAAAGTCAGGCAGGGGTTTGAAACCCTGTACTAGTAAGTGTGTGACACAAGCATGCTTTGCTTTTACTCTCCTACCCACTCCCTGTCTTACTTTGTCTTTGTATGTCTCTCTCACTTCCTCTCTGGTGGACGTGGAGAAGTACACCTGCTTTGCTTAGGCAGCAGCTTGTGTTTTGTAAGTGATGCTCATGATCAGTTGATGGCCTGTGCAAGAATTGCAGTCACCCACTAGCTGGTTGCCTTTGGAACAGCTGTGGTAACATTCCCATAGCCAATTGCATGGAAACACACTCCTATAACTAGGGATATCATGTGGGTGTTGACCCTTTTCATTCACTGTGAGCAGGACTTCATTTTGGTGTTTGGCTAACAGCATCACAGATGGCAATGGGACATACATCTAACAACATACACTGTGGAGACAGGCCAACAAACAGGAGGGGGGATGTTCCAGACATGACTACAGAATGTAAGTTTTGCTCTTCTGCATTTTAAGTAATGTTGGTTCAACAGGGTTTGTGTGGATATGGCTGGTCTACATGATTTAATACCTGTCATGACACTGTTATGTGTTTGAAGAAACTCCCACCTGTATGGTTATCTGCAGACTGGCTAGTGTTTGGAGTCTTATGTGTCTTGTGTTGCTCACATATTACCTATCTTAGAATTGCAGAGGCATAGTCTGAGGATTGCAGTCAATACATGGTGACAGCCATGAGAGTTACTGACTTCATATCCCTCATTGGACATATGTCATAACAAACCCTGTTACAACAGTAAATGTATGAGGTTATCAGAGCAACATGTCAAAAGTCAGAGTAGGCTAATACTTGCACATGGCTGGGACATCACCCATCTGCCTAGACTCTTGGATCCACTGATCTAAGAGCTCTATGTTTCAGGTCGGCATAGTGATGCCTGACCTTCTCACCAGTTTGAGAGATGCCAGTGGCACTGGTGAGGTCATGGGCGAGATGGTCCTAGGCTTCCACTTTATAATGGGAACCCTGGTACTGGCCCTGCAGCAGTCTTTGGTCATGGTCTTTAACAAGGAGTCCTGCCATGACTTTGGACTCCTGGATGCCCCAGTGCTGCACCCAGAAGTGTAATCCTTCACCCACACTGGCCATAGTGCCTACAGGATGAAGCTGCAACCAGTTATGAGATGTATTCCCACCTGTGGGGTTTAAATAGGGATGATTTCCCACACTTTGCCGTGATTGAACAGTTTTGAAAATGCTAAGCTATGGGAAAACCTGCTTACTTAAGGTTGGCATTGCATAAATGGGGTATATCAATGGGCAAACTGATTTAGCTGTCCTACACATTGCTTACACCTAGTAAGCAGGGGTGTGCAATGCTTAATGTTGCTTCATTTTAAATTTGCACACTATTTGCTGTTTGGCATTGATTTATCATTCATTACATGTTAAATATGTGTTTGGTATCCATGATTCTTGTGTACATACACCGTATGGGGTCCTTGTGTGTATTGGGAGATTTCAACACTTTATTACAATGACACCTCACATCTGGACTTAATGCAGTACTCCAGTTCACATATTTATGTTATGTAGTAGGTTATACAACATAAAACTGGATATAGATTTCTTTCACATGCAAATTTTGATTTGATTTTCCTATAGTGAGGATCTGTTTGGAGATACCTCAGTCTTGTGTGTTGCTGTGATGGCTTACTGGTTAACAACTGTGACTATAGTGTACAGGGTCATGGGTTCAAGACCTGCAAGGGTTGTTTTATTTTGTTGCTGGGCGGCTGTTGGATACAGAGTGATTAAGGCACTTTTAAGCAATTGTAAGCGGGTTTGCGGTGGTTTGCGTGACAGTAAGCAATGCTAACGTCCAGTTAAATATGCTTACAGGGAGTTAGCTTCAATATTGCTTAACCTGTGTGTGCATTGCTTACCCCCATGCAAATGGGCTTAAACCTGCTTACTACTGCTTACAAGTGCTTACTCCCACTTACCCCCACACTAATGTAGACAGAAATGTAACATGGCTCTTGGGAAGGAGGTGGATTTGGACACTCTATGGATTTATCATTCTTTACACATTATACCTTTAATTCATATCCCTGATTCATGTGTACATATACTGTATGGGGCACTTGTGTTTATCTGTGTATTTTACAACATTATTACAATGACACCTCACATCTACATTTAATGTAGTACTCCAGTTCACAAATATATGTTATTTAGTAGATTATATGGCAAAAAAAAAATGTTCATAAAGTGATTTGACATGGAAAATTGAATTTACTACATTGAAAATTGAACCGGGAATGACTGTGCGCAAGGCAAACGCTCAGACCACTACACTATTGCAGTACTGCTTCATTTGCATGTATCATGATATTTAACTTCTTGTGCTATTTAAGCTAAGTATGCATAGCTAAGCAATGGGCAAACCCGTGCACCTACGATTAAATTTAACCTGTTTGATAAAAAAAGTTCTACTGGTATTTTCTCTTGGAAGGGACAGGTTTTACTTATTGCTGTAGATTCCTGCATGCATCTGCACATTTGGCAGACATCCTAGCAACCCCCATACCTTTCAACCTCTTAATGCACAGTATCTGGACAAAGCTTGACAACATGAGGTCCAACTACGGACATATTTTAATTATTGCTCTTATAAACTTGGGACAGTTGCTAGAGTAACAGGATTGGTTTTAATATATGTTTTCTGATGGATTTTGGTGTATGACACTCATATGTATGCCGTTATTTAACAGCTTCATTCCTGCCATCATCCCATGATTTCACGGTACAACTGGGGTACAGGCCAACTGTATGGGCCACAAATGTGTGGACATTATGCAATGATTTGTACAGTTGGGAGGTATGCAACCTCCTATGGGCATTCTTGCTCATTGTTATTACCGAACGGCACTTCTTGAGTGCAGGGGTGTGGTATTCTGAGAGCTCTGCTCTCAGAAGCACCCCCTGCAATCGTCCACACTCCATGTCCATTTAGGAGCAGAGGCAGCACGCCTTCATTACTATGCATGGCGCACTGCCATGCTACTCCTAAACAGTCGCTTCCATGCAGGAATATGCTATTCCTGCACGGAACCTTACTGAATCCCTGAGACAATGTTTCTAGTTAAACTGGGTCTTTTGATATTTTTTATTTAGCTCTATATTTATGCTCACTACTTATGTCTACAGTATATATTTACGATTTTAGTAGAGTTTGAGAAATGTTATTTTATTATAAGTACAAACTATAACTACTAGATTGATTTTAAATAGTTATATTTTCATTAATAATGACTTTAATACTAAACAATTATAAAACATGAGACTTAAGCTTTGTTATAGTAATGGTTGTCTATTAGCTATGTAATAGTAATTGAATGTGTATATAATAAAGTAAAATCATAACCTTTGAATATTAGTACAGAAGGAACTACCATTTTTTAATATACTGGTAAATAATATTAGTTTAGAGATGGAAGCAATAGAATAGTATGGATTGTAAGAAGGCTACAAATATGGGTGGTTAGTATAAGTATATTAGCAAACCAGGAATAAACTATTCCATGTTTGGAGTTTTTTTTAATTACTTTATTATTAGCCAGATTCATGATTCTGTCTATAACAAGATATAATAAAAACAAATTTTGTTTCTTACTTCAAAGCCATAACATAAATTTCTTACAATGGTTTAGTTTCAAAGATGTCAACTTATAAATGTATTTAATTAAATGTTAATGGCCTTAATAATTCCATGAAGAGAGGTAGTCTAATCAAATTTCTTAAAATAAATCAAGCCCATATATTTTTTTTTTTTACAGGAAACACATTTATTACAAAAAGACTTAAGGGGAACATTTAATAAAAATATGAATGAACATAGCAAACTATTAAACCACAAAGAAGAACACTGGCGCGACCCATTGTCAGGAACTGCAAGTAAGCACCAACTTCAAAAATACGACGACAGTTTACCTAGGTTTCGTCTTTATTGAACAGACTTCTTCAGAACAACAAAACTAAACACACTTGGGATCATAAATACTCTCACACTAATAACATTCAATTAGCACACCCATCTTCCAATAAAATATTAATAAGCTTAAATTCAACCTTAAACCATACAAATATATGGTATACATTTTTTTTAATTTTATTTGCAGTTGGTTTACCAGGATAGTCCATTGGGCCAAAATGAACCCATTTGCAATGGAGTCCTGGGGAGAAAAGCTCCATAACAATCTCAGTACAGTAGGTTATTAATGATAGTTATACAATGCAAAAAGTTCAAGCAAATAATTACAAAAAAGTTCAGCATACATTAAAAATTCTGTATACTTATGATGGATCATATAGATGATACAGACTAACAAAGTAACATTACAAAGTAATACTGGAAGTAAATTCATATTATGATGCATAAACTTAAGAAGTGCAGTATAGTACATTATATCGGACTAGTACATTTTTGCAAATTACATAGGAAACAGAGTGTGAGTGTTAGGGAAAAAAGGAAGAATTACTGGAGAAGCAGGGGAAGGATGGAAGATGAGGTGTACATACAATATAATCATACCAACACAATAAAAAATGAATATATATATATATATATATATATATATATATATATATATATATATATATATATATATATATGTGTGAAAATGAAATCTATATTCATAATTAGTACATAAAATATATAAAAAATATTATAAAACATTGTAAAAAAATATTATAAAATGTTAGTACATGTATACTAATAAAAAATGACACACTACTTGTGCCAATTAATATTTTAAACTGCCATAATGTTTCAATAAAATAAAATACACACTAAACAACTGGGTTTTATACCACCATTTATCCTATAATATGTTTTAATTTTAAAATGGGAGCCAAACTTATATTGTCATTGATGCCTGGGAACACTGTAGCGTCCAGCCTTAACTGCCACTTTATTTCACATATGTCAAGGTGCACATCTAAAACAGCACCTTGACTATCTTTTTTGATGTGCTGTATTATACAAAATTTGAATTGGTGCCCAGAATTTTGTTCTATATGTCTAACTAGGGCATTGGTGTTTCTCATATGCCTTATATCCAAAATATGCTCACTGATCCTTTCTTTAAAAATTCTTCAAGTTTTTCCTACATAAAAGGCTGAACAATGGCCACATTTAGCTAAGTAAACAACATTTTTGGTATAACAATCAAAATGCCCATATATAGCAATGGACACATTCGCTACAACTATTTTGGGACCAGTAACCAAAATGTACTGACATACATTGCATCTCCCACACTTGAAATTACCTTTACCCCTATTTTGATTGCCAATATCACCAAAACAACATCCACTCTTTTCAAACAACTGTTTAAACGACCTTCCTTTCCTAAATACATTTTTTGGAGCCTTACTTAACTTACTCCATACATTATTATCCAATTTCAACAACCTCCAATTATTTTGTATGATATCAACTATATGTCTAGCATTATAAGAATATGTGGTAATGAAATATAATTCAGATTCACCCATTTCAGTAATATTTTTTCTTATGCCACCTCCCCATTCCGTTATTGAATTTTTATTGTTATTAATATTCATTGAAATATTCCCATTGATGTTCATTGTCAGTAATGCCATATATTTGCCTTCATTTCTTTTACGTATTACTTCATCTCCAATGGAATCACACAGAACAATAGGATAACCTTGTTTAATAAACATACTCTTTATAAACTCCACCTCACTAAGAAAATCTTGATTATCACTCACCATTCTGGCTGCCCTAACCATCTGACCTTTTACTATGGCCTTTTTCTGATGGCTAGGGTGCCAGCTATAATTCAAATATGAGTTTGAAAAGGTGGGTTTTCTGTAAATACCAGAGGTCAAACATTTCCTAACTTTATCCACTTTCAATTGGACATCCAAATATGACAACTCATTCTTACTAAAATCAAAGGTGAACTTAAGAAATTGCACTGTGTTATTTATGTAATCAATGAACGTTTTCATAATTTCAACACTACCATCCCAGATCACAAAAATGCCATCCAAACAACGGGTGTAATGCTTAACATATTGCATATATTGACTAGCAAAAACAAACTCCTGTTCCCAGAAAGACATTATATAGGTGGCATATATGGGGGCACAAGCAGCCCCCATTGCCACCCCAGTATTTTGCTTGTAATAATGCCCTTCAAAAAATATATAATTATTGTCCAATACTGCTTCCATTAAGGTGACAGACACATTAATACGATCTTGCTCATACATCCCAGTTCTTACTAATTGAGTTTCAAGCCATTGTAATCCAATATCTCTTGGAATCACCGTAAAAAGATTACAAACATCAATGGCCAACAAAATTGTTTGATCACTTATCCTAACCGCTTTGAGCTTCTCCAAAAAAATGCCATGAATCCTTGGTGATAAAATCAAATTTCTTTATCCCTTTTTGTAAATAAAATTCCCAAAATTTGCTAATAAAACATGTCTTGCTTCTCTTCCCATTGACAATGGGCATAAATTTAACATTGTTCAATCCCTTATGTAATTTTGGAATACCAAAGATGCTACTGACCATTGGAAAATCATTTTTCAAGTAATAATACTCAGCCTCATCAATTTGCCCCTGCATTAATAAATCTTCAGTAAGTAAGTCTATTTTTGAATATGCTATGTGCACCAGATTTAAACTACTCTCCTCATATGTATCATCACTTAACATACTTAACATGTAATCGGTGTAATCATTCCTATCCATGATCACCTTACCATTGCCTTTATCAGGCTTCATAAACCTAAGGGTTTTATCATTAGTTAATACCTTCAATAATTCTTGTTCACCTTTATTTAAATTATTGGCCTTATCAAATTCTCTTTTTTCAATAGTATTCCTATTTTTCCTCATATATTCTCTTATATCCAATTCACAAATTTTCTCATAAAAGGCCACAGTTCCATTTAAAGGTGGATTAAATTTACTTGGTTTTCTTAAACTGAACCTTCCTTGTTCAAATGTATTATCAAAAAACATCCTAAGGTTCATTCTCCTGGTTAACATTTTTAAATCAATCAAGATCTCATTTAAATTTCCCCTCATCACTGGAATGAATGAGAAACCTTTTGACAATAATTCCACATGTTCCCTGCTTATTTCTTTACTAGAATAGTTATACACTTGATAATCACCAAAAGCATTGGAGACTATACTTGGACTACTTATTGCTACAGCATTATCAGCTCCCTCCATGGCATCAATGATTTTCAATAGCTGACTGAATTCCCCATCACAAATAACATCTGTCATTATTGGTTTACTTATATCAATAGAACAATCATTAAATTCTAAAAAATCGGAGCACATGAAATTCCGCCCCTTTGGTAAATTACTACTATCTCCATTTCCCATTTCGACCAACTGTTGATCAAAAACATTCAAATTTTCATTCTCAGTGTTTACCCCACTATTTTGAAACTCTTTGGATGAATAGACACTTAATTCAAACAGTGATTCCAATGAATTACCAACACTCGGACCACTGAATGACACAATATTTTCCGTCATCAATGTGGCGTCAAATGTTTCACTCATTTTATCATTACAAGTAATCGCAATTGCTGTTGAATCACATTCATTGCCACTTGTATCAATAAAGTCCATTGAGTCCAGGCTTAAACAATGCAGCTGCTTGAAATATATGTCAGTGTTACCTAATTGCGTATCAAGCGTCTGCTGTTCAAAAACAGAAATAATTTCAAAAGCCCCACTTGCCCCACTGTCTTGTAAGCCAACGAATGAAGGCACACTTACTTCACAAGATCGTCCATGTGAATGGTCTATCTCCATCCACCTTGGTGCGAATTGTGATGTTGCTGTGGGTAATCCAATTTTTTCATCTTCGCCCCCTGCCAATGATAATCGCGGCTGTCATCCGCCTTCTGCTGCTGGCTGACCAGTCCACGGTTCGGCAACCTCTCCAACCATCTTAACCCTCTGTATAAAGGGAATTCCATTAATTCATTGCCTCTATTATACTCATCCGGCTGTCTCGTCACTTCCTGTCCTGCCTCCACCTGTCATTGGTCGATACCCATCAGTAACCATGGTTACCCCTTGATAGAGGATATACTCTCTTATTTTTGTACTCATACGTATCTCTACCAATTTTATGCAACTTTCTTTGGTGAATAACAGAACAACTAGAGTCAATACTTGCCAACATGTTGGTATAGTTGGTCTGATAGTGATCAAAATTCAGATCAGCCAAAATGAATTCATTTTCTTCTTCAAGATCTATTAAATAGCGGGCTATAAGCTGATCATTGTACTTGATCATTATTTTCATTAACTCGAAACCAGTCCGGTCGTACAATTGATGAACTTCATCAATCATTTCAGTCTTCCCTTCAATACCAGTGGGATACCTCCAAGTCTGCAACCCTCGCGGAACCAACCCCAATTCAACGTTTTTGTGCAAATGAGTGTTTTCAATTTGTAGTTTCTTCATGTTAAATAATTTTTTCTCAAAATCTTTCAAACGGTCAACCAAAGATTTGTTGACTTTTTTAATGTGATTGTAAGAACTACTGTCCTGCTTGAAGCTAAAATTATTAACCTTCCATTGCATTTTATCCAAAATAGAGTTATTAACTGTAGCACCACTGGCATTTCTACCCGCGTTTTGGGTCCGCTCACCAGTATTCACCTCATGGGGTCCCAATCCAGAGGCAGCTACAACATTTTGGGTAGGTTGAGTCAAAGGAACGCCTAAACTTCCCAAACTTCCAAGCTGACTTCCATTAGTGCACTGCTGCTGATCTATAAACTGTTTAATCTGCAGGGTATGCTCCGACAATTGCTGGTTGATACGCTCAAGCAGTCAAATGATCTCAGGGCTAGATTCCAGGTCCTCCATTTCAACAACTTGAAAATATGAATGAACACATCAAACTATTAAACCACAAAGAAGAACACTGGTACGACTCGTTGTCAGGAACTGCAAGTAAGCACCAACTTCAAAAATCCGACGACAGTTTACCTAGGTTTCGTCTTTATTGAACAGACTTCTTCAGAAAAACAAAACTAAACACACTTGGGACCATAAATGCTTTCACACTAATTACATTCAATTAGCACACCCATCTTCCAATAAAATATTAATAAGCTTAAATTCAACCTTAAACCATACAAATATATGGTATACATACAATATAATCATACCAACACAATAAAAAAAAAAAAAAAAATATATATATATATATATATATATATATATATATATAATGTGTGAAAAATGAAATCTATAGTCATAATAAGTACATAAAAATATAAAAAATATTATAAAATATTGTAAGTACATGTATACTAATAAAACAATGACACACTACTTGTACCAATCAATATTTTAAACTGCCATAATGTTTCAATAAAATAAAATACACACTAAACAACTGGGCTTTATACCACCGTTTATCCCATAATATGTTTTAATTTTAAAATGGGAGCCAAACTTATATTGTCATTGATGCCTGGGAACACTGTAGCGTCCAGCCTTAACTGCCACTTCATTTCACATATGTCAAGGTGAACATCCAAAACAGCACCTTGACTATCATTTTTGATGTGCTGTATTATAAAAAATTTGAATTGGTGCCCAGAATTTTGTTCTATATGTCTAACTAGGGCAATCAAAATAGGGGTAAGGGTAATTTCAAGTGTGGGAGATGAAATGTACGTCAGTACATTTTAGTTACTGGTCCCAAAATAGTTGCAGCAAATGTGTCCATTGGTATATATGGGCATTTTGTTTCTTATACCAAAAATGTTGTTTACTTAGCTAAATGTGGCCATTGTTCAGCCTTTTATGTAGGAATAACTTGCAGAACTTTTAAAGAAAGGATCAGTGAGCATATTTTGGATATAAGGCATATGAGAGACACCAATGCCCTAGTTAGACATATAGAACAAAATTCTGGCACCAATTCAAATGTTGTATAATACAGCACATCAAAAAAGATAGTCAAGGTGCTGTTTTGGATGTGCACTTTGACATATGTGAAATTAAGTGGCAGTTAAGGCTGGATGCTACAGTGTTCCCAGGCATCAATGGCAATATAAGTTTGGCTCCCATTTTAAAATTAAAACATATTATGAGATAAATGGTGGTATAAAACCCAATTGTTTAGTGTGTATTTTATTTTACAGAAACATTATGGCAGTTTAAAATATTAATTGGCACAAGTAGTGTGTCATTGTTTTATTAGTATACATGTACTAACATTGTATAATATTTTTTATGTACTTATTATGAATATAGACTTCATTTTTCATATATATATATATATATATATATATATATATATATATATATATATTTTCATTTTTTATTGTGTTGGTATGATTATATTGTATGTATACCATATACTTGTATGGTTTAAGGTTGAATTTAAGCTTATTAATATTTTATTGGAAGATGGGTGTGCTAATTGAATGTAATTAGTGTGAAAGCATTTATGGTCCCAAGTGTGTTTAGTTTTGTTGTTCTGAAGAAGTCTGTTCAATAAAGACGAAACCTAGGTAAAATGTCGTCGTATTTTTGAAGTTGGTGCTAACTTGCAGTTCCTGACAATGGGTCGTGCCCGTGTTCTTCTTTGTGGTTTAATAGTTTGCTGTGTTCATTCATATTTTTAAGTTGTTGAAATGGAGAGCCTGGAATCTGGCCCTGAGATCATAGGGCTGCTTGAGTGTATCAACCAGTAATTGTCAGAGCATACCCTGCAGATTAAACAGTTAATAGATCAGCAGCAGTGCACTAATGGAAGTCAGCTTGGAAGTTTGGGAAGTTTAGGAGTTCCTTTGACTCAACCTACTCCAAACGTTGTGGCTGCCTCTGGATTGGGACCCCATGAGGTGAATACTGGCGAACGGACCCAAAACATGGGTAGAAATGCCAGTGGTGCTACAGTTAATAACTCTAATTTGGATAAAATGCAATGGAAGGTAAATAATTTTAGCTTCCAGCAGGACAGTAATTCTTACAATCACATTAAAAAAGTCAACAAATCTTTGGTTGACCATTTGAAAGATTTTGAGAAAAAATTATTTAACATGAAGAAACTACAAATTGAAAACACTTATTTGCACAAAAACATTGAATTGGGGTTGGTTCTGCGAGGGTTGCGGACTTGGAGGTATCCAAATGTTATTGAAGAGAAGACTGAAATGATTGATGAAGTTCATCAATTGTATGACCGGACTGGTTTCGAGTTAATGAAAATAATGATCAAGTACAATGATCAGCTTATAGCCCGCTATTTAATAGATCTTGAAGAAGAAAATGAATTCATTTTGGCTGATCTGAATTTTGATCACTATCAGACCAACTATACCAACATGTTGGCAAGTATTGACACTAGTTGTTCTGTTATTCACCAAAGAAAGTTGCATAAAATTGGTAAAGATACAGACAAGTACAAAAATAAGAGAGTATATCCTCTATCAAGGGGTAACCGAGGTTACCGATGGGTATCGACCAATGGCGAGGTGGAGGCGAGACAGGAAGTGACGAGGCAGCCGAATGAGTATAACAGAGGCAATGAATTGATGGAATTCCCTTTAGATGGAGGGTTAAGGTGGTCGGAGAGGTTGCGGAACCGTGGACAGGGTGGCCAGCAGCAGAAGGCGGATGACAGCCACGATTATCATTGGCAGGGGGCAAAGCCGAAAAAATGGAATTACCCACAGCAACATCGCAATTCGCACCAAGGTGGATGGAGATAGACCATTCACATGGACAATCTTGTGAAGTAAGTGTGCCTTCATTCGTTGGCTTACAAGACAGTGGGGCAAGTGGGGCTTTTGAAACTATTTCTGTTTTTGAACAGCAGACGCTTGATACACAATTAGGTGACTTTGACATGTATTTCAAGCAGCTGCATTGTTTAAGCCTGGACTCAGTGGACTTTATTGATACAAGTGGCAATGAATGTGATTCAACAGCAATTGCGATTACTTGTAATGATAAAATGAGTGAAACATTTGACGCCACATTGATGGTGGAAAATATTGTGTCATTCAGTGGTCCGAGTGTTGGTAATTCATTGGAATCGCTGTTTGAATTAAATGTCTATTCATCCAAAGAGTTTCAAAATAGTGGGGTAAATGCTGAGAATGAAAATTTGAATGTTTTTGATCAACAGTTGGTCGAAGTGGGAAATGGAGATGGTAGTAATTTACCAAAGGGGCGGAATTTCATGTGCTCCATTTTTTTAGAATTTAATGATTGTTCTATTGATGTAAATAAACCAATAACAACAGATGTTATTTGTGATGGGGAATTGAGTCAGCTATTGAAAATCATTGATGCCATGGAGGGGGCTGATAATGCTGTAGCAATAAGTAGTCCAAGTATAGTCTCCAATATTTTTGGTGATTATCAAGTGTATAACTATTCTAGTAAAGAAATAAGCAGGGAACATGCGGAATTATTGTCAAAAGGTTCCTCATTCATTCCAGTGATGAGGGAAAATTTAAATGAGATCTTGATTGATTTAAAAATGTTAACCAGGAGAATGAACCTTAGGGTGTTTTTTGATAATACATTTGAAAAAGGAAGGTTCAGTTAAGAAAGCCAGTTAAATTTAATCCACCTTTAAATGGAACTGTGGCATTTTATGAGAAAATTTGTGAACTGGATATAAGAGAATATATGAGGAAAAATAGGAATACTATTGAAAAAAGAGAATTTGATAAGGCCAATAATTTAAATAAAGGTGAACAAGAATTATTGAAGGAATTAACTAATGATAAAAACCTTATGTTTATGAAGCCTAATAAAGGTAATGGTACGGTGATCATGGATAGGAATGATTACACCGATTACATGTTAAGTATGTTAAGTGATGATACATATGAGGAGAGTAGTTTAAATCTGGTGCACATAGCATATTCAAAAATAGACTTACTGATTGAAGATTTATTAATGCAGGGGCAAATTGATGAGGATGAGTATTATTATTTGAAAAATGATTTTCCAATGGTCAGTAGCATCTTTGGTATTCCAAAATTACATAAGGGACTGAACAATGTTAAATTTAGGCACATTGTCGATGGGAAGAGAAGCAAGACATGTTTTATTAGCAAATTTTTGGATTTTTATTTACAAAAAGGGATAAAGAAATTTGATTATATCACCAAGGATTCATGGCATTTTTTGGAGAAGCTCAAAGCAGTTAGGATAAGTGATCAAACAATTTTGTTGGCCACTGATGTTTGTAATCTTTTTACAGTGATTCCAAGTGATATTGGATTGCAATGGCTTGAAACTCAATTAGTAAGAACTGGGATGTATGAGCAAGATCATATTAATGTGTTTGTCACCTTAATGGAAGCAGTATTGGACAATAATTATATATTTTTTGAAGGGCATTATTACAAGCAAAATACTGGGGTGGCAATGGGGGCTGCTTGTGCCCCCATATATGCCAGCTATACAATCTCCTTCTGGGAACAGGAGTTTGTTTTTGCTAGTCAATATATGCAATATATTAAGCATTACACCCTTTTTGGATGACATTTTTGTGATCTGGGATGGTATTGTTGAAATTATGAAAATGTTTATTGATTACATAAATAACACAGTGCAATTTCTTAAGTTCACCTTCGATTTTAGTAAGAATGAGTTGTCATATTTGGATGTCCAATTGAAGGTTGATAAAGTTAGGAAATGTCTGACCTCTGGTATTTACAGAAAACCCACCTTTTCAAACTCATATTTGAATTATCATAGTTGGCACCCTAGCCATCAGAAAAAGGCCATAGTAAAAGGTCAGATGGTTAGGGCAGCCAGAATTGTGAGTGATAATCATGATTTTCTTAGTGAGGTGGAATTTATAGAGTATGTTTATTAAACAAGGTTATCCTATTGTTCTGTGTGATTCCATTGGAGATGAAGTAATACGTAAAAGAAATGAAGGCAAATATATGGCATTACTGACAATGAACAGCAATGGGAATTTTTCAATGAATATTAATAACAATAAAAATTCAACAATGGAATGGAGAGGTGACATAACAAAAAATGTTACTGAAATGGGTGAATATGAATTATATTTCATTACCACATGTTCTTACGATGCTAGACATATAGTTGATATCATACAGAATAATTGGAGGTTGTTGAAATTGGATAATAATGTATGGAGTAAGTTAAGTAAGGCTCCAAAAATGTATTTAGGAAAGCAAGGTCATTTAAACAGTTGTTTGAAAAGGGTGGATGTTGTTTTGGTGATATTGGCAATCAAAATAGGGGTAAAGGTAATTTCAAGTGTGGGAGATGCAATACATGTCAGTACATTTTGGTTACTGGTCCCAAAATAGTTGTAGTGAATGTGTCCATTGGTATATATGGGCATTTTGATTGTTATACCAAAAATGTTGTTTACTTAGCTAAATGTGGCCATTGTTCAGCCTTTTATGTAGTTATAACTTGCAGAACTTTTAAAGAAAGGATCAGTGAGCATATTTTGGATATAAGGCATATAAGAAACACCAATGCCCTAGTTAGAGATATAGAACCAAATTCTGGCACCAATTCAAATTTTGTATAATACAGCACATCAAACAAGATAGTCAAGGTGCTGTTTTGGATGTGCACCTTGACATATGTGAAATGAAGTGGCAGTTGGACGCTACAGTGTTCCCAGGCATCAATGACAATATAAGTTTGGCTCCCATTTTAAAATTAAAACATATTATGGGATAAATGGTGGTATAAAACCCAATTGTTTAGTGTGTATTTTATTTTATTGAAACATTATGGCAGCTTAAAATATTAATTGGCATAAGAAGTGTGTCATTGTTTTATTAGTATACATGTACTTACAATGTTTTATAATATTTTTTATATTTTTTATGTGCTTATTATGAATATAGATTTCATTTTTCACATATATATATATATATATATATATATATATATATATATATATATATATTTATTTTCATTTTTTATTGTGTTGGTATGATTATATTGTATGTATACCATATATTTGTATGGTTTAAGGTTGAATTTAAGCTTATTAATATTTTATTCGAAGATGGGTGTGCTAATTGAATGTAATTAGTGTGAGAGTATTTATGGTCACAGGTGTGTTTAGTTTTATTGTTCTGAAGAAGTCTGTTCAATAAAGATGAAACCTAGGTAAACTGTCTTTGTATTTTTGAAGTTGGTGTGAACATTTAATAAAGCCTACATGGACTTATTTTCCATGTAGGCATAGTGGCACACTGCTTACATGAAAGTAAGCAGATGTGTGATCCAGTAAACGGAGCTGAAGGGCATGCACGTGAGTGCGAACACAGAAGTGTCCATGGCATGCAAATCACCTCATAGCAGGTGTAATGCATGCAAATGAGGCAGGTAGAGTGATCCAGCAAGCAGATAGGCAGTCATGCAGACCCTGTGTTGGTGTCTGTAATGTACATGGAACAATTCTGTGTACAGGAAGTAAAACTGACACCAGGTGCTATAAAAGTGGAGTTGTTATGGTATAAATAGTATAGAGGACACAGATATGTGCAAAGGTAACAATTGTGTGTCCAAAAACCATATGGAAAATAATGTAAAATATTATTTTAATACCCTGGGTATATTTGAATGGCACACCCCAGTGCTCAAACATGCTGTTATGGAAGACAATAAAACATATTGTAAAATTAGACTTTGTGAGTATGTAATAGTAATGCATTACAGGACCATGTGTGGGGTATGTACAGTGTAAGACTGCTGTGGCTGCTAACAAGGCCGGGCCTGAATCTGTGTCGTTACCAGGTACTGTGCATGGATCTGTATGCAAATGAGCTGGGGCTACTGAGTAGCAGAAATGGGTATATGTGTCCAAAGATCCCATCTGTGTAGGCACAGAACCATGTTGATGTCTACAGAAGAGGTAGCTGACATGAAAAGGGTGTATGTCTGCATTGTTTTAAGCTCACTAGAGCTCAGCAGCACCTGTTTGTGTGGCGTGGTGCTGTGCTCAGTGGGGGGGTGTCTGGTTGCTGCTAAGCTTTGTTTACCTTTGGGGTTCATGTTTCAGCAGGTATGAGTGTGTTTGAGCATATTTGCATGACACACAGCCATGCTCAGCATGCCTTACTGCTAAGCCTTGTTTATCTCAGCAGTGCATGTTTGTGCGGTGCGCCTCAATTCTCAGCAAGGAAGGCTGTCAAAAAAAAAAAAAATCAGCTGAGAAAGCCAGTGATGTATTAAGTAGTGATGAGTCCTGTTTCACTTAAACTAGGGCCATTAAACCCCTTAATTATCTAATTGGCAGGTGGAATGCATCATAGCTAGCCAATCACACAGGCTACACCTACAGCAGAGCACTACAAACTATGCATACATACTACAATCTGATTTTCCCTCATACTATTCAACATTGGGTACAGACTTGGGAATTTTAACCTAGAGAATGCTAGGGGCTGCTTCAGGTCTGCTACATCTGTATGTGCTAGATGCTGAGGTCAGTGCAGCTGCTGTTGCTGACCATCAGCCTAGACTGAGAAGGCGAAGAGTGTTCAGGCCCAGGCTAACCTACCAGGACCGACATAAGCTGGAGATTGTAGAGTGCTACAGGGTGGAGGGAACATACTACAAAAACTTGCTGAGCTCTGCTACCCTCAACTCAGATGCAGAGCCAACAGAGGTCAACCCATCCCAGTGGAAGCAAAGGTATATGTAGCCCTTAGGATACTAGCTACAGGTACTTTCCAAAGACTGCCTGGGGACATGATGGGGGTCTCACAGGCATCTGATACCAGGTACTCCACCAGTTCCTGGATGCCAGGCTACCACATACCAGTGAGCACATCCCCACAGCCCTGAGGAGATGGCCAGCAGTATGTGGCTCTTCTACCATGTAGCACACTACCCTGATGTACTGGGTGCAATAGATTGCACTCATGTACACATCAAGGCACCACACAGTGAAGAAGGTAGAATCTACATCAACTGCAAGGGGTATTACTCCACAAACTGTCAGGCCATGTGCAATGCTCAGGGCATTATTATGAATGTGTGTGCTGGCAGCCCTTGCAGTTATCATGACTCCCATATCTGGCATGCATCATAGCTGTGCCAGATGTTTGCTAGAGGGGACATCCCACATGGCCATTTACTTGGGGATGCTGGCTATGCACTGGAACCATGAATGATGACACCCATCAGAAATGCACACACACACACACACACACACACACACACACACACACACACACACACACACACACACACACACACACACACACACACACACACACACACACACACACACACACACACACACACACACCAAAAAATGCCATAATGCAGCACACACACAAACCAGGAACATCATAGAGCATGTGTTTGGGCTGTTGAAGTCATGGTTCCTGTGCCTCAACATATCTGATGGAGCTTTGCAGTACTCTCTAGCCACATGTGCACAGATATTCACAGTATGTGCCATGATACACAATATAATCCTGCAGAAACAGCTGCAGCAGGATCAGCAAAGGGAAGGGATACACAGCCCCCCACCATTGGCTAGATCACCATAGCCACACCCACAGGGGGACTGAGAGGAAGTTCCCCTGAGGCTGTCCCTGTAGGCAGATGTAGGCATGCCCAATATGTCCTGGCCTTGGCCAAGAGACAATGCATAGCACATGCACTGACAGCCTAAGACCATAAGGACTGACACCGTACTCAGACTCACATACATATCAGTAAAAATGATGCCAGCCAGGTCACACAACCTGTACCTCACTATGTATTGGCTGTGGACTGCCTGCAGCAGACAGAGTCAGCCCTGAACTACAGGTCTACCAATTGCTGCATTCGAAGGTAAGTCAGTCTCCTATACACCACTGGTAAGGGGTACTGTAATATGGTAGCATATGTATGGACCTGCCCCATGCATGCAAGAGAATATAGTGATCTATATATAGTGTGCTACTGGCCTACTTGCAGAGATCTATACTGGGCTACTGTACAGATCTAACATACACATGGGACTACAGGTACTCCATTCACTAGTATGTGCCACATATTGGCCACTAGGCCACATGGCTGGAAACTCCACAACAGTAGTCCAGGGATATGCTAAACAGTGGGATCACAGTACAGTCACATGACTGTCTATGCTAGCAGAGCATAGGCTGGTCGTCCTCCACCCCAAACACATCAGTGTTGCCATACAACTGCTGTAACAGTAAGTCTGCAATGATATACCAGCAGACCAGAAAATTCCCCTATCTTGTTGATAGTGTGAGAGAGGAAAGTCTGGTGGCCAGTGTAGCTCAGTGGGCCAGGGACAGTAGCATGTGTTATGCTGTTGATGGTTCAAATCTGGCAGCATCCAACATCTTTTGCATGTGAGGTACACATATGGTAATAGTCCCACAGACTGTCAGATCCCCTCAGTCTGTTACTGCAAGAAAGCTGGACAAACAGTGAATGGGGGCACAAAGGACAATACCTACAGACAGACATTAAACATGCTTTGAATAATCTAGCAGGTGGCTAGTTTAGCAGCAGGCTGCAACAGGTCAGACTAGCTGCAGGATGTAAAGGCCATCAATTAAATGTGTCAGCAGGTATAACAAGTCATCAACTAATGTACAGTATAGCACTGGGAAACCACAAATGTATGAAGAACACAGGAGAGATATAAGGCGAAATGCTGGACATTATGCAAAAACATATACAGACTGTCACCCTGTGTGTGGTGTTTCACCATGTACCCCAGTCACATCATATCTCTCAACCGCTGACAGCAGGAAATTTGTTGAAATAGAGTGAATAAAAGTGGGACCAAGGACCACAACTTGGGACAGGTTTTAAATAATTGCTCTTACAAGCATAGAATGAGGCTAGAATAACAGGTCCTGCATTCACATGACTCTCCTGCTGTGCATGGAGTCTGAAACTGAAATATCTGTCAGTATTAATTTACCGCAATATTGACTGATTTGCCACTAATTTGACAGAAAACAACAATGTTATGTGAAACAGACCAAAATATGCAGCAAGAGTTTGGACAGTCTGTGAAGCTCTCTAAAGGTCTGCAGTTGTAATCACATATTAAGGTCAGCAAACAGCCAGGAAATGCCTTGGACAATATCAGGCAACTGTAGTACTGTAGTAACAGCTGCAGCAGCCAATGGACTGCAGCACACAATAATCACAGACTAGAGTACAGGTAGCTCTGGCCTGGAGTCACCTTGTAAGTACTGACGATCACACTAGGCATGCTCCTACACTTGCCTAACTTGAGCCCAAGCCTATTGCCTCTACCATCCAAAGACCTGCTATGTGAAAATATGTCTGTACAGACATGCAGCTACGTCTACATATCTATCTCTCACTATCCTTCTCACTGTTTCTATCAGTATGTGGCACACACACACGGGTGTACTTTCCTACAACGAAAATTCACTTTTTCAAAATGGGAAAGTACATCCCCACTTAAGCAAAAGCGCACTTTAATGAAAGTGCAGTTTTGCTTAAGCTCACTAGACCAAACCTACTGCACCACAATGGAGGACAGTGAAAAACAGGCTGTGTTCTCCACTGTGGTGCGATAGCCATGGACTCTAGGGTTATGGCATGGGTCAAGGTAAGGGGATAGCCCTACTAACTATCCCCTTACCCTAACCCATGCCCTAACTCTAAGGTTCGTGACTATCGCACCACAGTGGAGGACATAGCCCGATTAGGAATGTTTTCCACTGTGGTGCGATAGTCACTGACCTTAAGGTTAGGGAACGAGTCAAGGTAAGGAGATAGCCCTACTAACTATCCCCTTACCCTAACCCGTGCCCTAACCCTAAGGTCCGTGACTGCTAGCCCGCTCGGTCTAGTGGGTTTGTGAGAGTTCATTTTCGTGAAAGTGCACTTTTGCGTTAGTATGGGTGTACTTTTGAAGTTCAAAGTAGTGAACTTTCATTCTTTAAAAGTACCCCCCCCCACACACACACACACACACACACACACATATATATATATATATATATATATATGTATATATATATATATATATATATATATATATATATATATATATATATATATGATACATCTCATGGAGTCTCTACCTCTAAGCCCATAAGGCAAGTCACCACATAATCCAGCATCCTAGTCATTGGAGACTCCATTGCGAGACACACTGATGTCCCCCTCACCAGGCTGAGTAAGGAGAAAGTTTTGGTCAGTTGCTTATCAAGGGCTAGGATCTGCCACATTATGCATTCACTCAGGTCACTGGATCACAATTACCGATATAACTCAGTCATAGTCCATGTGGGAGTAAATGACCTGAGACATATCTCTCTAGAATATATGAAGAGAGACATCATAGAGCTCTCAGAATATGTGTCTCAGGCTGGTATGAGTCTAGCATTGAGCAGCATTTTATCTTCTCCAAGCATGATGCCACAATACATACAAAAGATGATTGACTTTAATAATTGGCTTAGTTTTCAGTGTCATTCTAAGGGGGTGCAATATTTGTCAGGATGGAAGGAGATGGTCAACAGACCATGCTGCTTTGCCAGGGATGGTCTGCACCTCTCCCCTCTAGACTCAATGCTAGGAGCCTAAACAAAAAACCTCCACTCCCTGGAAGCTCTCTTCACCCTAGAGAATGCTGATGTCTGTGTGGTCTCTGCGACATGGTTTAAAGCCATGGAGAGCACATCAAAAGTGCAGGGTTATAATGCCTTCCACACATTTAAACCAGCTTCTTCACAGGCAGGGACTAAAGGTGGAGATGTCTCTATTTTACATCAAAAATAAATATACTTCAAGGTTGATCAACCAGGACAATGCACTTGAGCTGCTCCATGTTCAAATCACCATAGATAAAATCCAGTACCACTTCCTTGAAAGCTATAAGTCCTCTTCTGATACCAAGGAAACCCATACTATGTATTTAAACTTATTAGAAACAAGCTAACTACCATCCAACCAAATACCATATTCATGGGTGACTTTAATTATCCCACCCTATTAACTGGGAATCCTATACAACATCCAATGTACATACACACAGATTCCTGGATTTTGTAAACACAAACTCTGTGGACCAGATAGTCAAAACACCAACCAGGGTTGCAACCATACTGTATCTGGTACTCACTAATATGGGAGAGTGCTGCACACCCCCTACTGTAATGCCTTCCATGGTAAGGTCAGACCACAAAATGGTCTCCTTTGAAGTAAAAATAAAACATGGACCCCCAGCTAAACAGGAATATTCCAAAATTATTCTAAGGCTAATCTCCTGCTATTAAGTGAGAACCTGGCAAAATTTCAAGCTCCTTTAAACCCTGAGAAAACTTCTGCCTATGCAGAACTGTTCACAGGAATCCTGTACAAGCATGTTAATAGCTGCACAGAGGCAGCTGTACCCACCAGGAAGAAGTACAGAACTAACTCAAAAAACAAGCCACCCTGGTGGAATCACAAAATCAATTGGATTTATAACACGAGGAAGAAAATCATGGCAAAATTTAGGAGGTAAAGCACCCAGCAGGATAAAAGCACTCTCATTAAACTAAACAAACAACTCAGAGGACAAATAAAGTCTACCAAAGCCAAATTTGAGGTAAATTTGGCCTCCCAGGCCAAGGACAACCACAGAGCATTCTTTAGCTATGTCTGCAACCTCAAAGGAAATACACAATAGTGTGCAGAGCTCATTGTAAATGGAGCCACCTATACTGAGCCAGAGGATACAGCAAACCTCCTGGCTGATAAATTCAGCACCAACTTTATCCCTCTCTCTCTCCCTCAACCTTCCCTCAGGAAATATCATCAAATATAACTCCCCCTACTATCACTAGGGAACAGATCTTTAATGCTCTCTCTGGAAGACCAAGAACACTGCATCAATGGGCCCAGACAATATTCCAGCATGCCTTCTAAATAGCATGAAACATGACCTAATCAGGGCCTCTGAAATTACTATTTAACTGTAGCCTCCAAACAGGCTTCATGCCTCATGAATGGAGAAAGGCAACAGTCATCCCTCTGAACAAAGGTGGGCCATCTACAGACCCTGGAAACTACAGACCCATAAGTCTCACTAGTCTTATATGTAAAGCCATAGAAAGAATTATCATGGAGATGATCAGTAAAGATATAGTAAACCTCCAGACACTGGACCCAACCCAGTTTGGTTTTGTCAAAGGCAGATCATGCCTACTCAGCCTGGTGGACTTCTTTGAGAAGGTCACCAACGCAATGGAAGAAATTGTTCACACTGCCTATCTTGACCTGGTCAAGACATTTGACACAATACCCCACTCAGGCATTGTTGATAAACTCAAGAGGTTACGTACAAACCTGTATGTCACCCATTTGATAGCCAACTGGCTCACAAACAGGACCCAGGAAGTTAGAATTGGGGAGTCCACCTCTACAAAGAGGCCAATCACAAGTGGAGTCCCTCAGGGATCAGTCCTTGGACCGCTCCTTTTTGGCATTTACTTCTCAGAAGTCAAGGCCAATGTCAGTGGTGTTTGGCTGACTAAATTTGCAGATGATTGCAAATTAGGAGCTGTCAATGAATCTCACACTGACACAAATGTTTTTCAGGAGGGGTTGACAGAGACAAACAACTGGTGTCAGAGTCATGGACTAAAACTAAATGCCAAGAAATGCATAATAGTATCCTTTTGCAAGTCATCCACCCCTGGTAACTATCAGATTGACAACACATCTCTTAGAGTTGATCCATTAGTCAGGAACTTAGGGTCACACATAGAGAGTAATCTAGCCTTTGACCATCACACACCTACAGTAGTGAGGAAATCAATCTATGCTGTGCAACTTATAAACAAAGGTATGGCATCTAAGTCCAAGGAAGTCATTGTTTCACTGTATTCGGCATTCATCAGACCTATCATTGAGTACAATGCCCCCTTTGGTATGTACCTAACCAGGCATATCCAACAACTGGAATGTCCACAGAGGTTCCTCACTAAAAGAATACAGGGCATAAGTAATATGTCCTATGTAGACCGCCTCAAGGTCCTACCCCTGTATTCTGTCTCCTACAGGCTTTTGATGTGAGATCTATGCCTGGCAAACAAGACATTGTCAGACCCCACTCTGATGGAACTCCTGCATATCCACAAAACAAACAGTACCAGAATTACCCATTCTCAAGACTTAAACCTTGCCTTTGATATAAATAGGACCTGCTGGAGAGATAGATATGTATCCCAGAGATTACCCAGTCTATGGAATGGGCTCCCCATCCATGTGAAGCAGAGTTCCTCTCTAGTCCAGTTTAAGTGCAACTTGGATAATTGGATGGGAAACTGGAACTTCATCCCTGGTTTAGCACCTATATCTCTGATGCAAACAGGTAACCTGTGAATGGTTAATCTCCCAGGGCCATGCTTACACTTATCAAGGGTATCAGGACTTGTCAGAGATTTGGGATGCATGGCTAGGCTTACAAAGACCCTTGTGGTTGTTAGCCTAGTAAACACCTATGAACCATCAGGTGCATATGGTGGACAGCTGTGGACCATACATGGTAGAGTGGACAGTTCACCATCTCCAGTCAGAAACCTGGGAACTGGCTTCTCCATGAGTAGCACAGGCAGCACCATGCCCAAGGTTAGATACAGTGCTAGTACCCGATGGTGACTGCTTTCAGCTGGGCCTGTGTCCCCCACGGGACCACCCAGGACCACATGTCCATGGCCTGCCATGTCATGGTGTGGACAGCACACCTCCATCTGTAGTGCTAGAGGTGCTGCCGCTACTGGAACATGAGTGTGTGTGACCACATGGACTCTCAGCAGATGCTGCTACTGACCTATGTCTATGTGCCTGATGCCCAACCCCCAACCACATGTTCCAGCACAGACAATGTGTGCTGAAAAACAGACACTGTCTGAGCCCACTGTCTGTCCACTACATCAGTGAAACATTCCATGGCATCAATAATGTGGTGAAGGCAGTCACAGATGTCAGACTGTGCTGCATGCATAACCCTAAGTATCCATTTGATGTTGCATTCAGGTCATGCCTGTGTCTCCATGACAGCCCGAGACATGTGGCAAGTGACCCGCAATGTGACACCTACAGTAGTCCTCCTTCGAGCACCCCTGTCAATCTGCTTATGTTGGACCTCACCAGCTCTCTGGCTATGGCCTGTGTCTACACTCACTGACACCATAGTTCTCATACTGTCCTATATTATGTTGCCATCCTCTAAATGTCCAATATCTGTGGTCTCTGGTGACTAGGTATGTGTGGGCATACTGATTGTGTGTGGGGATAATGGGGGCAGAAGAGGGATGTCAACCTCTGGGACGGATTCAGCCACTGACAACCCCAACTGTGCATCACAACAAGACACTGACATCAGGTTGTGAGGGTGATAGACTCCAACCCCCCTGTTTACCTGTGAGAAGCAAGACAAAAACAGTACATTACCACCTGCACTATTATGTATGTTAATCCACACAGACTGATACAGATGAGGATCCACAACTGCATTACATGTCCCCACGTCTTCTCATCTCTGATCCCATGCACAACACACACTCACAACAACATACACAGACAAACCAATCCCTGTAGAACATGCACGCCACCTACATTCTAGTAATGTTGCCAGTTCAATACACCTGTGAGGCATGCAATATTACAGTGTATGTGACAAAACTACACATAAAACTCAATACACCTATCTTGACAATGATATGTCACTTGTAGTACCACTGCCTCAGTTATGTACCTTCTCCCTATTGTGTTTGAATGGGCATTTTGGAGTAATTGCCTCATGTATAGCAGGCTGTGTAGTTACTCATAACTATAAGTGTGAACATGTTAATGTTTATACAAATACACACCTGTCATTCCCTAGGCTATGCACTGTAGTTAACTGCTACAAAATGGAACATACAGTTATTCTACTCTAGCTAAGCACAACATTTGTGCAAAAGGAAAAATGGCAGCCCTTAACATTCATAGAGTATATCTGATCTGGCAAAACAACAGTATCACATTTACCAGGTACAAGACCATGAACTCTGGCCACAGCTGACATACCTGTGAAAAGGTAAGGGAGAGATATTCTCAGCAACACCAAATGTTGCAGTGTTACAAGGTAATATGTGCATATGTCTGGCTCCCTATTAAATCAGCGAATGCTTAAAATAGTGAAAGCTGATTTATCGACCCTATGAGAGTGAAAGCTCAAAATCCATAAGACACGGAACAGTGATTTTTTTCCTAGTGAAAAAAATCTCTGAGCTATGTTTGGGACTTTGCCATTTCCTTTACTGTGGTGCAATCTCAGAGTTGGTATATTTAAGTAGGGGGGTGGGGGGCACAGCCCCCCACATCAGGGGGTGTGGGGGTGGAGCCCCCCCACTTTATTTTGTGTTTTGAACATTTTTTTTTGTAGAGCAGCAATTTTTTTCCAAGGGAAAATATCGCTGGTCTGTGTCTTCAAAATTGTGAGCTTTCGGTCTAATAGGGTCAATAAAGCAGCATTCACTATTTTAAGTGTTCACTGATTTAATATACACCCGTATATCCACATGTACAGTAGCTAAAGTAATACTGGCTATACTGCTGACATTCTGAGTATGTGTGCACAACTGTGGTGATAAGCCATCCCCCCCTACAATGCAGATAGACCTGACACCCATGTATTGGTTTGTAGAGCCTGCCACAATGACTGCAAATGTATTATACTGGTGAACACAGTCAGCTTACCTGGACACTCCTCTGATGTAGACGCTGTGGCACCCACCTCCAGGATTTGTGATGTAATGGTTGGCTGGGAGCTGTGGCTTGATCCTAGGTTCACCAGGAATCCTCTGTGGCTGACAGTGGTTATTCTGTTGCAGGCCCTACACCAGTGGCAGCATGATCCCTGGAAACAGCAGCTGCCTTTTGACATGCGGCATTGACCATGTCTGTAGCCGGTGTTGAACCTGCTTATAGGTCCTGTGCTGTTGGCCAATATCATTAACAGCTTTCACAAGGTTGGCCTACAATGCTGCCCACTGTTCATGATTGTGGTGACCCCTTGACACCAGGATGTGATGGTTGTGTTTGAGGGCATCCAGTATAGTGTCATTTTCTGCAGATGAAAATGGAGGATGTCTCCATTGGTACATCATTCCTACAAGACAAGAAGAGGGGAACACATGACAAAACCAGATATGTGGATGTCCACTATGTACCCACCCTACACACCCATAATGACCTGCACTGTCCACTGCCCACTCACACATCACACCCCACAGTTTGACAACACATTACATGTGTGGCTATCACCAAGATAGTAGCAATACTGGGTAATGTCCCTGTGTGCTGGGACAGATTCTACTGTATGTATTTACAGCCATCACTGCAGTGTACTATGGTGTGTCCTCTATGGGCAAATCCCCGCTAATATGTGACATGACAACTGTTGGACAAATAGTGTGCTATTCCAACTATATGGGGACAGTCCAGCCACACCAGTGTGCCACAATAACAGACAGCAATGCAAACCTGCTGTCATATATATTCCCTGTAGTCGTTATACCTCTCAACTATGCAGATGTTTGCAGAATGTCACCATGTGTGCCTCATAGCTGTGGTCCTTCTTGCACAAACATGTGCATGTCTGACAAATGGCTGTCCACTGATTGATGGTTGTTGTCAGAAAACTGACAAAGAATGTAACTGTCACCCATCAGACCCCTGAGACAACAAGTATGCTACAGTAATATCTGTTACTCTAATCACATTCTTACTTTAATCGGCCAATGTGTATACTTTGTCACTGAGTTTGGGCCTTTGCCCCCCATGAAATATGCCTTTGTCTTGATTTCTTACTGTAGGAGGTTGAGAGGTATGTTAGGTATAGCTCTCAACCAGACTGGGACAAATGCCCACAAAACAGAGACTTAGCCAGAGTGCATCAGGGGAATTCAGGGATATTTTTACAATGTTAGCACTCTTTATGTGTGACATTGACAGACTGAGAGGAGGTGAATTATGGTCCATAGGTTGATGTTACAGGAGTGTAAACCCTTACTTACTGTCACTATGTCTTAGGTGTAATCCACTATCTTTACCATAAGAGCCAACCGTTGTAGGAGGGATGGACAGGGACAGAGCAGATATGTGATTCAAAGCAAGGACAATTGAGAGGCATGCATGTAGGTGTTGGACAGCAGAGTATCACTGATATATCAGTATCCTAGATCTAATACAAGCCTACTGTCATAATCCCTATTCCCCATACCTCCATCCCCCCATCTGCATCCCTTTTTATGAAAAAATGTAGTACAAACCTGGTAGAGTGATGTATTCCTTTTATTGAAGGGTTCCTCTGCAAATGATTTGCACATATGATGTCTGTGTAAGTAAAACCACATACAGACCTGTTACCCATAAGCAGTTGCTTGCCTTCTGTAGGAAATGCTCATTAACAGGTAATTGCCTGTGCACTAATCTGTGGCTCAGACTTGCTAATTGCATCCAAAACAGCTGAACTGTGCTATCATTAGCCAATGACATGGCACCACAGTGCAATATATAAGGCCTTCATGTAGGCCTTGGCCCCTTTCTTAGTTTTTGAGATGGAAATTACTGAGGTGAGGAGACTACAGCATTGCAGAGGGTAAGTACAAAAATGGTCCACTGTAGAGATGTATGAAGTATGTCCACAGTTTTGCCTCATATGTTTGTTCAGTGTCCCATGACAATGTGGTCACCTGGCAGGTCACTGGCAAGCATTGCTGGTTGAGGTCAGAAGGGAGAGATAGACATATGAGTGTCATACTTCATAACTGTCAGAATATGCATGGTAATGCAGTAGCTGCTGTTCTGTCAACTGACTATCTTTGTAGGGGCAAACTGTGAAACATGTGCCTATCTCTGGGTCTTTGCCCTCCCCTTTATGTATGGTTGTGTCTGGATCCCTTGTTAAAGGGAGTTGGGAGGTTTGGTCAGTCTGTAGCAGCTACCTTAACATACAGTCATGTGTACTCCAAGCTGCAGCTATTGCTGCAGCCTAGGATGCAATGGGGGAGTATGGATGTTTTGGAGGCCTGCAAGCTGTACATGTAACTGTGGTGGCTGTGTCAGCCCTGTCATTACAGGATAGCTAGGGTGAGGGTACTCATTACAGTCCAATCGAGGCATGTATGTAAGGTACATATGTTATGCAACAGTGCCAATAGCAGATTACTAGGTGAGATATAGTTAGGATATCTGAATATGTGCAGAGTTTCCCTACCTGCAGGCCTGTGACTTGCAAAACTGAGTAGCTGATAATTCAGTAGCAGTTCACTATGGAGATTAAAATTGCATGAGTCAGTCATCACTTGCTGTGTTCACAAGAATGCAATTGAAGTCCAACACACTGGATATGAACCGAGGATTGTGTTTGGCAAAATGTTCTGTATGCAAGGCATTTAACAGACTGAGCTACTGAGTCAGTGCTGGAACAGATGTATTTGCAAAATATATGTGCATACATACTGCTGTGACACAAGTCTGCATCCATTGGTATGTGCATGGTTTTCACAGGCAGTTGTTCTGCAGCAGGATCCCAGCTGAACATTCGTACTGTTCCATTGATGCCTTAACAGGTGTGTTTAAAAATGTTGCAGATAAAAAGGAACATTTACCTGTTATCCCAGGTCTAACACACTGCCAATATTATTTATTTAGGTGTCTACTGTGTATTTTGCATCAGAGTCCAAGGTACACTCCCATTTCTCCCATTAGTTTCAACTGCAGTCTGTCAGTGGCAATCAGTATATTTTCCTGAAAACACCTGCTTTAATTAAGATCTGTGTGGCTAGTGGGTTAGTGCAATAGCCTGTAGTTGAAATGTACCTGTTTGAATCATGGCAGGGGAGGTTATTTTATATATATGCCAAACACTGTGAGAAACAAATAGGATCATCAAGGCAGTTTAAAGCTCATTTAAGCAGATTTGTGCAGAGCTGAGCATGGCATCTCGTCGCTGCTAAGCTCTGAGTAAATCATGCTAAAAGTTTAAAAAGAAAAGAAAAAGGAGGTGATTGGACAGTAGTGAAATGGGGGCAAGCAGGGAAAATATAGTGAAAGGCAAGTAGGAAATGTGCAGGATGCGTGCAGGAAAGAACCATAGCATTCCATTTCTTGTACAGCAGCAGCTCTGCATTTTGACAGATAAGGATGAATTTAGAATCGCAAACTCCAGAGAGAGGAGTTAGGACAACATAAATGTGTTGTCAGGCCAACTGGACCAAATTAGTTGTGTCCAGTGAACATGTATGGGAAATGGAGAGCTATGTAAGGGGTGATCATTTTTGTGTGGGACAGGTGCCAATTTTTTTTATGAGGAGAGAGTGGAATGTTGGGGAAGGGATATAGGTATATGTGGGGAGGTAAGTTGGGTAGGAGAGGATGCAACTGCAGATAGACAAGACAGTAGACGGGCAGTATGTTACACATGAGGGGGTAAACACCTTGGATGGGGAGGGTGTTGTGGAATCTGAAGTTCATGTGCCTCCAGACAGCAGCAATGTGTCTGAGGTCCCCACCCATGGCCAGTCCACATTTCTCCTTCACTACCATGAAGGTGTCTATGCTGGAGGCTGGGCACCAGGGCCAACAGGCCCCACCAGGTTGTTGAGTCTGGCCTCAAGTCAGCACTGGCATCATTCATAACTCCTATGAGGAATCCTGTGCACCATGGCCAGTAGTCAATCCTGGGAGACTGCCACCCCCTGCCACTGCTCCCAGGGGGATGAGCCCTATCCCCTGAGACAGTTCCACCTGAAGGTGGTGCAGGGTCAGCAGATGGAGCATCACCAGCTTGGGTCTCAGACATGCTGGTACCTAGTGCCATGCCCAGCTGAGGTAGGGTAGCTGGATCAGCAGGAACCAGCCTACCCTAACATGCTGTGATTAAGGTTAGTTATGAACAAAACCATTGTTAGTAATAACAGTATGCCAGAACATTGGAAATAAACACATTACATTTCAATCCATATTATGTGAAACACAACAATGAATATCAGAACAGGCAGTATATTAACAGCTTGCCAGCAACAGTTATGGCATATGGCCAACAGAATAGGTAATTCAACAAGATATGTTAATATGCAACCATTGTAATACATAATAATGAAACACATGCCCCAGAATAAAGTTCATGGAACAACATATGTTAATTGTAAACCATAACCAATGCATAAAATAATAAATATTTGAAGATGAGGGGTGGGGAGAGAGAGAAATATAGTCCATTAATACCATTATAGGCTATATAGTTGACAACAGTACTTCTATCTACTCTACATGTGTGTACATTCTTTATGTGTAAAAGTGCCTTCTAGCTGCTGTAGCATGTACATACCTCTCAAGCTATCCACAGTATGGGCCAAGCAGTAACAACTGTGGGTGAACAACTACACAGAACTCTTGCACATCAGGTGTACCTATATTATTACCAAGGTGTACTGTGGGCTGATGTAGTGTTACTTTGCTATTTACATAATCATGTCCCTGATACATCTGTGACAGAGAGATTACACAATAGTAATTAAATTCCATGACAGCATGACACTTGAGAGACATACATGTGTATAATATAGACAGTTAACTTGACAGGCATGGGGATAGAACCCAATAGCACTGACAGCAGTGGACATCTGCATCAAATGTATTAAATGACTGCAGCTACCTTTAACACACACTCCAGGCATGCAGCCATACCAGAGCTTACAAATTTTATTTATTTTATTTTATTTCATTATTATTACATCTATTTCCTGTTTTTATGCTGTATTTTCACATTATTGGTAATGATTGTAACAGTCAGTGACATGCAAATTAAAAATAATGTACGCATAATATGGGCTACCTCACCCATTTACCTGTAGTTCCTGTGGAGATAATATCTGTAAATGTTACATGACTGATACTGTAATATTTAGATTTACATAGCATTGAATTTGAATCCTGGTCTGTGTGTGGCAAAAATGTACTTCATACACAGCATTTAGCAAACTGAGCTACTGAGTCACTGGTGATTACTGACTGACTGATATTTGCCTAGAGTTCACCTGGCACCAGAATATGACCTGATAATAGTGGTACAGTTTTATACTTGACTGCAGTGACAGTTGAACACACATGCATGCCATTCAAGCATGGCAGAGAAACTAGGTAAAGTATATGTAACTACATATAATTCAGGTGTACATATTACATTGTTAGTGTGTTGAAATATCTGTGAAGTCAGCAGCTAATATCTGATTATGGGTTATTATTTGCAGTGTACAACAAGTACACTGTTATACCTGACTGCAGCACCATAGCTCACAGCCTGAACGCTTGTAGCTGACACGCAATGGTGAAAACAAAACAATCCTGCTGTACACCTTTACCTTGGTGTTCTTGCTATTGCTCCATGTGTTGCAGACCTGTTGTCATAAGTGATTTATTACAAACCAACCCTGAACCTACACTTTAATGCACAACATAGTTTATTGTACATACTTCATGCATGTACTGATACTGTTACATGATTTTATTGCAGAACATTTGTAATTATTGATTTCTTGCAAAACAACCCTATTGCACAACAGACTTTATTAGACAAAACCTGCATGCAGGTATGGATACTATTTTGTGTTTTTATTGCAGAATAATTTTAACAATTGATTTCTTGACAAACAGCCCTACTGTCACGTCATTACACAACAGACTTTATTAGAGAAACCTTCAATCAGTTACTGATATAATTTCTTGTTTATTGGGCAACAGTTGTCATTATGCAGATGTTGTAACACAGCTGTAATTCCAAAGTTATTGCACTAAGTTTTATTGCATATAATAGTTTATTACGGTTAATGCTTTAATATCCCCTGCCTATGGCACTACAATTGGCTGTCTGCACATCTTGCAGTACAGGTGTAAGTCCACATTCACTGCAATACAACCTTTACTGTATATAGCTAATCACAGTTAATGTTTTAATCGTTCTTGCTTATTTGACTATAGATAGCAAAATACATCTGTACTCACCATACTCATGGTGCAACCTGGCCTAACACCTGGCATGTGCCTCGATGTTGCGAGCCCTCTCCTTTGCAGCTGTTGGAAGAGAAGCACACCATTATCCTGTAGCTAGGATCAGACATAAAAACTTCTCCAAAGCTGATTACAGCTTCCTGAGGGATGGTATAAACAGCATCACAGGCCCCTCCCCCTCTGTAGGAACTGGCACCAATATGCAAAACTATACCAAAGCACTATGCCGGCATTTATATAGATGCATGGAATCAAGAATACCTGACAGGACTAATACAATGTCTGCAAGGAACAGTAAACCTGTATGGTGGATATCTGCAATAAATTAACTTTATAACAAAAGGAAAACATTTCTGTCCAAGACCAAGAAGGAGCAGGTGCCCAATTGGAAGCAATGTCCCTTTAGCCTGAACAAGCAAATAAGAGCACTTGGAAAATCCTCCAAATCAAACTTCAAGTCGAAATTGGCCACATCTACTACAGATAATCATAAGGCCTTCTTTACAGAGGTAAGTACCCTGAAAGGAAGCACCCAGATCTGATCAGAACTGGTGGTGAAGGACACCACATATACAAATGCAGTAGATGTAGCAAACTTGCTGGCTGACAGATTAAGTGAAAACTTCATCCCTCTGTCCCCACATCAGTAAATCAGGACATCCCCAGTACTTGCCCCCTTCCCCTTATATCTAGGGAACAGGTCATCACTGATCTCTCAAAGGCAAAAACATGCCGCCTCCTTGGGACCCAATAACATACCGGGCTGCATCCTATGTGAACTCAGGTAGGAACTTGCAGCACCATTAGGTGGCCTGTTCAACCAAAGCCTGAGTGCTGGCTTCATCCCAGCTGAGTGGAGGACAGCCAGTGTCATCCCTTCACGCAAAGGTGGAGCATCCACCGATCTGGGAAATTATAGACCCATCAGCCTAACTAGCCTGAGCTTCAAGTTCATGGCATGGATTACCATTGACCTCATTAACAAGGACATTGGAAACCTCCAAACACTCGATCCCACACAGTTTGGCTTAACCAAGGGGAGGTCATGTCTGCTAAATTTGGTCAACTTTTTGAGCCAGTCACCAAAGCCATGGATGAGGGGAAGATGATGCACACCACCTACCTTCACCTGGCTAAAGCCTTCGACACTATTCCCCACTTGGGCATAATAGACAAACTCTCTCAACTAGGCATCAATCCATACATTACCAGATGGGTAGCAAACTGGTAGAACCCACCTAGTCAAAATAGCGGAAGCCACCTCAAGCAGTAGACTTGTAACAACCGGCGTACAGCAGGGTTCGGTCTTGGGGCCTCTATTATTTGGGATATACTTTTCTGAGGTGCAGACCAAAACCAGTGGGCTATGACTGACCAAGTTTGCAGATGACTGCAAGCTAGGTGCTGTCATCAGTTCCCCTAGTGATGTGGACATCCTCCAAGAGGGTCTCACTCAGACAAATGACTGGTGCCAGAAACATGGTCTTAAGCTGAATACCAAAAAAATGCATCATCATCCCTTTTGGGGAGAGTGATGCCCCCACAAATTATCACATTAATAACAATGTCCTAAGCACGCAATGATTTGTGAGGAATTTGGGCTCTCAGGTTGATAGCAACCTGACTTTTGACCACCATGTTGCTTCTATTGTACGGAAAGCCTTCTACATGGCTGACCTCATAAGTAAGGGTATCTCATCCAGGGGCAAGGAGGTCATAACATCCCTGTATTCTTCCCTTATAAGACCCATTATTGAGTACAACACCCCTTTCAGCATGTACTTCACAAACACATGCAGCAGCCTGAGAGACCATGGAGTTTCCTCACCAGGAGAATCCAGGGCCTCAAACATCTACCATACACAGATAGGCTAAAAGCTCCTATCCCTCTACTCAGTTTTATACATACTCCTCAGAGGTGACCTCTGTCTGGCATACAAGGTGATCATGGACCCCACCGTGATGGGACTATTGCATATCCGCAAGTCAAGCTCCACTCAAGTAATTCGCATACACGGCCTCAGCCTGGTCTGTGACATCAACAGGACTTTGTGTCCCAGAGACTCCCCCTTCGATGGAATAGACTCCCTCTCCATGTCAAGCAGAGTACCTCTTTACCTCTCTTTAAGCACAACCTGGATAAGTGGATGGAGAATAGAAACTGTACCCCTGGGATTCCAGCTGTGTCCCTGCTGGACAGGGGCATTGGATGCTGACTTATCTAAACATGGGCTAAACTCTTGGCTAGGCTTATAAGGGCCTCAGGACCAATAGCCCAGTATCCTCCTATGATTCTATGATCCTATGATTATGCATGCCAGTTTAGCACATATTCAAGATTAAATATTGCTGAAACACAGGTAATGATACTTACGTACATGTGGAACATTTCCAGACCAGAATCCTTGGATCCAGGTGTTCAAAATAGACCCTTCCATCTTTTCAGGTCATTATGGTGGTGACCACACTGCTCATCTATACTGTTGATACCAGTTGCACTGGTGAGATCCCTTGACAGCTGGTCCCAGGCCTCTGTCTTGCAGTCTGAGCCATGGTAACCTCCCTGCCATCAGCCAGCTCTCATGTTTTTTTTTTACAAGGAGTCCAACCATGACCTTGGACTCCTAAATGCCCCAACACTGCACCCAGAAGTGCAAACCCTCTCCAGTGCCTGCTACTGTATCCTTCAGAATCAGAACTCCAACTGATTATACTGTATTCCCACTTATTGAGCTTAATATAGCCTATTTTCCCAACCTTACATGGCATTGGGCAATATTTAAAACTGTGGTGCATCACTTAGCACTGTGCAAACAAGCGCAGCTCAGCTGAGCATTGCAAAAACCTGTCTACTTAGCACTGCTTAGCAGTGAGCAAACCAGCCAAGTGATGCCTAGCAGTGCATAAACATTAGCCATTGTTCATTGTTTATCCAGTGCTTAACAGGTCAGAGCAGGTCTTAGCTGAGCTTAGCTTAGTGCAGCAGGCCAGTATTTAAAATTAATTTGCATAATCTGCATTTCCAACAAAAAAATTTGCTCTTCCATATTTTCAAACCCTGCAGCTACTGCACTTGAGGCCATAACTCTAACCACTTAACTGTGTGGATGTGTGAAAGGTTGTTATACCTTTACATATACCTCTGAGTTGCCTATACACTCCACTATGCTTAAACTTGACATTTACATAAATCATTAAATACATCTAGTTTCTATTTTTAGATGTTTGGTGTCTCAGCTCCACTTAGCACTGCTGCACTCTGCACCATGCCATGCAAGCATGATCTTTATAAAAATAAAAGAAATATAAATTACATTAGTATACTCTTATTGGACAGTACAGGGGTGTGGTACTTATCTGTGGACACAGCTCCACACTCCCTTCTCTAATTCAGTATCCATGTCCCATGACTCTCCCTTGGCAACATGCCATGTTTAATATGCATGGAGCTCTACTTAGAGGGAACCATGTACATGGACACAGTAACATTCCATGTAGGCTCTACACTATGCCTACACAGATTTTATTAAATCTATGGGTTAGAAAAACTATTATTCAAAGACTATTCAGTACTTATAGACTGTCATTATAGTTCAAAAAGAAGAGGCACTGACTATGCCTAGAGTTGTTGATACTTATTTAGATAAAAATGGCATGATGAGACTGGTGGTTATTGAGATAAACAAAATGCATTCTACATTTGTGAATATATACTGGATTCCCAGAATTTGATTTAAAAAACTGCTACTTCTAAACAATTAAAACATTTTATAAATATAATGAATTTACAAGATATATGTGATTTAAAACTGGCAAATTCCTTTAACTACACACATTATTGATTCAGATTTAATACACAAACAAATATTGACAAAGGGGGACTTCAATAAAGCTACTGGGATTTTTTTCCATGTAAGCCTAGTGGCATGGAGCTTACATGTAAGTAAGCAGCCATGCAATTCAGTAAAGAGAGCTGAGGGGCATGCACAAGCACACCAACACGGAAGTGTCTATGGCATGCAAATCATCTCATAAGCAGGTGAATTGCATGCAGATGAGGGCGTAGAGCATTCCAGCAAGCAGATAATCAGTCCTGCTCAAGTCATAGTTCCAGTGCCTCAATATATCTGGTGGAGCCCTGCAGTACTCTCCAGCCACATGTGCATAGATGTTCATAGTATATGCCATGCTACAGAATATGATCCTGCTGAAACAGCTGCAGCAGGATCAGCAAAGGGAAGGTGTACACAGCCCCCCACCAGTGCCTAGGTCCCCACAGCCACACCCACAGGGGCACTCGGAAGAAGAACCCCCTGAGGTTGTCCCTGTAGGCAGATGTAGGCATGCCCAGTATGTCCTGGCCTTGGTCAAGAGAAAATGCATACCATGTGCACTGACAATCTAGGGTCCTAGGAACTGACACTTTACTCTGACTCACATACATATAGTAAAAAGGATGCCAGCCAGACCACATAACCTGTACCTAACCATGTATAGTCTGTGTACTGTGTGCATCAGACAGAGTCAGCCTTGAAACACAGATCTCTCAACCACTGCATTCGCAAGGTAAGTCATATACTATACAAAACATGTATGGGGTACTAGACTGGTAGCATATATATAGACCTGCTGCATGTATGGAAGGGAACAGAGTGGGCTACTGGGCTACTTGCAGAGATCTAACAGCCACTTGAGCAACAGGTGCTGTCAAAAACTGAGTGTTCTATAATATCCATTAGGCCATATGGCTGGAAACCCCACTGCATTATGCAAGGGAAATGTGAAACAGTGGAGTCACAGGACAGAAGCATAACTCTTAATGCCAGGGTCACCTATCCCAAACACACCAGTGTTCCTATACTGCAGTAGCAGTATGTTTGCAAGGATATATCAGCAGACCACACAATTCCGGGGCTGTGACATAGAACCTGGTCACATGTTGTATTTCCCACAAAAAGCAGGGGTCATAGTCTATGTATGTATGCTGTTGATAGTGTGATGAATTAAACCTCTCTTTCTGGTGGCTGGTGTGGCTCACTGGGCTAAGGACATTAGTATAGGTGATGGTGTTGATGGTTCAAAGCTGGCAGCATCTACAACTTTTGCATGTGAGTTACTCGTATGGTAGGAGTCTCACAGACTGTCATAACAGCTTAATCTGTTACTGCAAGAAAGCTGGGCAAAGCCAGAGGAACTAAAAAGCAAAGGGAAGATCACTGGTTCAGCCTTCAACAACAATACAACACACAAAATGCAGATGTCGTCCAAATAACGTTTGTAAAATAGGATAGATTCTTGCCATTTTGTTGAATGGATATATAATTGTTCCCATTTATGTAAAATGATGTTTGCATATGATGATGCACACGGAGAGCCCATGACTACTCCTTTGTTCTGCCTAAAAAGTTCGCCACTGAAGTAAATGAAATTGTTGTGTAAAATGTTCATAAATTCAGCCAAGAGGTTAACTATGCTATTACTTAAGCCAGATTCTTTGGCAAGAACCTCAGTAAACCAATCCATACCTGTGGAATGTGGTATACTAGGGAATAATTCTATGACATCTATAGTTACCATGAGCAAACCAGGGTTACAAATGCCTACATAGACTTTTTAAATTACGTGGTTTTATGAATGTCAAATGACTATTGGTTTTACAAGTACTATAGCACTTTAAACATGAACTATTTTATTTGAAGGTAACAACAACTGTTTTCAATTGATTCATTCTCTATGACTTAATTAATGAGTTTGGCCTATTAAGAGAGTTATATATACTGAATGGCCACACAGTTAATGTACCTTGAAAAAGCCTGGGATTCTCAGGCGAAAGCACTTGGATTTACTTTCTTTGTGAATAAAGAAGTTTTGTTCCAGTCTTAAACGTTTGCATGCTGGTTTATCTGCTTTTGCTGACAAGGGTCTTGTGAAGGAGTATTTTTAGCGACTTCTGCTCCTAAAAGAATTTTTGGTGTTGTATTGTTGTTGAAGGCTGAGCCAGTGATCTTCCCTTTGCTTTTTAGTTTTGGTGCTGTGTTTCTTTTTTACAAAGCCAGAGGAAAATGGGAGGACAGAGGTCCAAACCTACAGACAGAGACATTATACATGCTCTGAGTAACCTAGAAGGTGGCTAGTATAACAGCAGGCTGCAACAGGTCAGATTAGCTGGAGGATGTAAAGGCCATCACTTAACTGTGTCAGTACTTACAACAATTCAGTTGACTGCATTTTATAGTATATTACCAGAAAACCACAACTGTATAAAGAGCAGAGAAGACATATGGGTCAGAATGCTGGAGATTCTGCAAAAACATGTATAGTGAGTGGTATGAAGACTGTCATCCTGTGTGTGCATACCTCTCAACCTGGAAACATCAAAAATCTGGGCAAGGCCCATGAAAAATAGGTACAAATCTGTACGCTGATTAACATCAAATTTGCATACATAATTACATAACCCCACACACTCCAATGGAATTGTGGGATACCAACTTTCAAATGCAAACTGAAGAACAGACAACCAAAATATGGCGCCATCCCCCTGCAGCCATGCCAATGTCCCATTACCAGTTTATTTCACCCCATTTACCATAAACACTAATGTGTGCATACTGCTTTACTTCTACAATGATTATTTGGATTTTATTTTTACATTTTATAATATAATGCATAAACACTAATAACCATCTGCTAAACAAGGCTGCTAAACAAAGCAATACTGTCTCACAATGAAAATAGACTTGGCATTAAAACTTCTCTGCCCTTGAAACTCACATTCATTGAAACAGTATTGAAATCCACATTACATCCAAAGAAAATGCATCTGGACAGTGGTGGATAAAGATTACCTTTGGGCTGTTTGTTTGAACATTTTTCCAGTAGGCAATGAAACAAAATGCATGAACCAATAGTGACAAAACTGCCCAATTCAGAACATGTCCATCATAAAAGTCTACTTCCATACCCACAAAAAAAAATATATATATATATATATATATATATATATATATATATATATATATATATATATATATATATATATATATATATATATATATATATATATATATATATATATATATATATATTTATATATAGAATGACAGTAGTGTAAGCTTCTTATGCGTTGATGCATTCTGAAGGCATGCACCTTCTGGCATAGGAATGCAAAATGATTTTATTAACTTTCTCTCCCTGACAGGAACTTAGAGGAGGCAAAGTAAAGGATGATGACAGAGCATGTAATCAAAAGCTTATGTTTTTCAACAAGTACCTATGTTCTTTATATGTCACAAATATACATAAGGGACTATTTTTCACCTCTGAAAGTTGCTGGGAGGACATATAGAATGGAATGTACCCTGGTGCATGTATGAGGACTTGAATGTCAGGAGTGCTATAAATATCTTTGAAACTTGAAAATTTATTGCCCATTCAGATAGCTCAGTTCTTGGGGCATGAGAATAAGACAAATATGTCCCACTAAACAAGGTCAATCTACTCGGGAGTTTAACAAGTTTTATTTGTGATTTGTTGGTCTCATGTCTTATCAAATACAATACACAAACATCTTAGAAGATCAGACTGGTGTGTTCCCAGAAGAGATTCCCTTAAGGATATTCACATTCACATGTTTAAAGGTGGCCATTAGTATCCTTCAAAAAAAAAAAAAAGAGATTTGCAAGAATGATAGAGCATGTTAAGACAGAGGAGAAGCAACATAGTCTCGCTGGGAGTTGTATTAGAGAGAGAGAGAGACACAGACACACACACACACACACACACACACACACACACACACACACACACACACACACACACACACACACACTGTTCATTCATCCTGGACTTGAGAACTGCAGAAAAAACATGTAGAATGGCAACGGCAGCAGAATAAATAAAAAACATGTTTCCTACTCAACGGCAGACAAAACACTGTCTGTGGCCGAATAAATAAATAAAAAAACATGTTTCCTAGTCTTTTAGTTCCCGCTCGTCGCAGATGCATGTTTCCTAAGAACCCTGGACTATCCTGTTCACTCTCATTGTTGCAGAGAAGAGATTTCACCCTGGACTGCAGAATACATTCATATTTGAATTCCTGCTCACAGATGGAACCATTCAAAGTCTGGAAATGTGCGTCTGAGCCCTTGAGCTCAGTTCCAACAGGCTGGTAGCCCTGACAGAGCTGACGTCATCGCACACGTGATACGACAGCTCAAGACAGGGAAAAAAATTAAAAAATAAAAAGCTAGGAAAAGGTCAGAAATGATGGGGTGCCACTCAGGAAGCATGGCACCCCATTATTTGGACCCCAAAACTCAGTAAAAAACGAGTAATTCAGAATGGTTGGGAGGTATGTGTGTGTGGTATTACATCATGTACCCCAATTGCATTATACCTTTCAACTTCTTACAGCAGGAAATCTGGACAAAGCCATGAATAATAGTGGGCCAAAGGCCCAAATATAAGGACAAGTATTAACTATTGCCAAGACAAATGTAGAAAGTTGATAGAATAACAGGTCATACATTAACATGAATCTTCTGATGTGTACAGAGTCAGACACTCAAATGACTGCCATCATTTTCTAACATCAGTCTATAATGTTAAGGTAAAGCACTTTTCGTTTGTGTATTCACAAACTTCATCAGACCAGGTGAATGCACAAATGAAAAAAGCTTCACCTAAACAAATAATAAATATACAGTCTAGTCAGAGCTCTGGCCATATGTTTTGTGTTATTTTCACAGTTTGTCATGATTTTTACTTTTTTGATCAGTAATGTGCCAGAAAACCACAAAGCTATGTAAAACATACCAAAAATATGATGAGAAACCCTGGACATTCTATTAAAATCTGTACAGTTGATAGGTATGAGTCACATATTACGTTCAGCAAACAGATAGGGAATGCCTTTTACAAATATTAGGGAGGTGCTGAACTATGGAAGCAGGTGCAGCAGCCAATGGTCTGCAGCACACAAAATCCTGGTCTGGAGTATGGGTAGCTCTGGTCTGAAGTCACCTTGTCAGTACTGACAGTCATAATGGGCATGCTCCTACACTTAGCTAACTTGAGCCCATGTCTGTTGCCTCATCTGCCCAAAGAACTGCTATGTGGAAATATGTCTGTGCATACAGACAGCTATGTATACTTATCTGTCTTTCCCTATCCTCCTCAAACATGATTACCCTATCTATCAGTATGTGGCATATCTATATATATATATATATATATATATATATATATATATATATATATATGTTAACAAGGCATATATATATATATATATATATATATATATATATATATATATATATATATATATATATATATATATATGCTAAATAATGTGTAGACTGATATCGACTCTCCACATATATCTACATAACACAGTAACATAACGTACAAACACAGCAACAGTTAAGTCAAAATCCCTGTGTGTGTATATATATATATATATATATATATATATATATATATATATATATGTGTGTGTGTGGGGGGGGGTGTATGAATGTCCCCATTAACATGTAGAATGTATTATCTGCACCTACACGTCACAACAGTTGTCTGATGGTAACAGACCAACATCATAATCCAATCACCCACAGAACCCTGTGCTTGTGGAATGTCACCCTGTGAGCAGGTGTTGTAATGTGCAATGGTTGCAATGCAGGCCTTGGACAGGCCGTATTGTCCCTGGCCAATTGTCCACCTACCGAACTGCAACAAGCCACACATGGCCATACTGGTAACTGTACACACATAGCAGGAGTATTAACAGGTATCCCATTCCTAGGACACTGAATACAGTAACAGCATCAAGCAGGATCACTCTGCAGGCCACACATGCTGTGTAACACAAGGTCACTTTGTGTAGTCCACAACTACTGTGGCTGCATCCACATATACAATGGACATAACCTGTGGTGTGTGCAATTAGCACTGAGAGCTATAGTGTTAATAGCAGGTAGGTTGGGGCTCTAATCTCACATCAGCTGACGTGTGTGTGTGTGTGTGTGTGTGTGTGTGTGTGTGTGTGTGTGTGTGTGTGTGTGTGTGTGTGAGTGTGTGTGTGTATATATGTATTTCCCCTACAGCAGTACAGACATGCCCACCTGTCATATGTCTGTGCAATGGTTATTCATTTTATGGCCCTGTAACTAGCTTCTTTCCTCAACATTGGCCTCCCTTACAAGGTCTGGTGATGTCATTGACCTTAACAGCACTGGCTGAATGTCTACTCTCAGATAAACTCCCTGGCACATGCAAGCTATAGTGTGTACTAGTAGATAGGTAGGGTTTCTAATCTCACATCAGGTATCTCTGTGTGTGCATGTGTGTGGGTACAGATATATCCCCTTTCGTCACCACAGACATACCCATATGGGCAATTTCAGTGCAATGGTTAATGCACAAATGAAAAAAGCTTCACCTTAACAAATAATAAATATAGAGTCTAGTCAGAGCTCTGGCCATTTTATTTGTGTTATTTTCACAGTTTGTCATGATTTTCACTTTTTTGGTCAATCTGTAATGATTTGCCACTAATGTGCCATAAAACCACAAAGCTATGTAAAACATACCAAAAATATGATGAGAAACCCTGGGCATTCTATTAAAATCTGTACAGTTGATAGGTATGAGTCACATTTTACAGCCCTGTAACAAGCTACTGGTCCTATATTGCCCACATCTACATATTCCTAACTGATGTCTGCTACCATCTAAGTTTGTAAGTTCAAAAAACCCAGGTGACATGTATTAAGAGTAGCAGAACCTTGTTATAAAGTATAAAAGCATAATTATGCTGACTGCCCCCATTGTCCTAGACACATTGTTCTACACATATGCACCTAGGGAGCCATGCAAGAATACTGGTGTACCTTGCTGATGTCATATTTCTGCTGTGCTACCACACCATCCTGTGACACTGTATTGCCACCATGTGTCCATAGGTTCATAGGTCTGTACTAGGCTAATGGCCCTGGAGCCTTTACAAACCTATCCCATAAGATTACCCTGACGTCATGCCACCTGACCTGAGTTCCCAGTGCCTCTGTCAATTAGAGCCACTGGAATGATCCTTGGGGTGAATTTTCTATTTCCCATCCACTCATCAAGGTTTTTCTTGAAGAGGGCCAGTGAGGTGCTCTGTTGGACATGTATGGGAAGTCTATTCCATAGCGAGGGCAGTCTCTGGGTTATGAACCTGTCCCTCCAGCATGTTCTGTTGATTGTGGTAGTGAGGTTGAGGTCACTGGAGCATGTGGTGCGGAGGGATTGGGATTTCTTTAGAAGTAGCATTTCTAACAGAGCTGGATCAGACATGGCTTTGTATGTCAAACAGAGATTGCCTCTAACCACTCAGACCCCTGGAACAGAAACATACACAAGTCCATGACACACCTGTAATTATGTCACACTACTGCCAGTCTAACATCATGCAACTAAGATACACAAGGTTTGCTGTGTAGTCATGACACATGCTAAAACACAGTACCTGTTATGGCCCACAACACCCGCCATGGCATTACAATACTGCAATACACAAGTACATTGAAAGTACATTGAAAGTAATATAGTCACCCTGTGCATCAGACACATATTTGCATGTCTTTCCATCAGTGGCATGGATGGCAGGGATGTGGTACAAGTATCATCACATGCACAGGGTGTGGTGTGAGGGTGCCAGAGGCCTAGGCTGTGCCAAACAGTTGACAGCATGTGTGCGAGTCAGGAAGGGGTGCTGGTTAGATGGGGCATGGGGAGGTGCTGTGTGTGTCGGTTGGTGACCTGCATGTAACAGTGATGTTTGAGGGTGTGTGTGTACACAGTCGAGCCCAGTGCTAGTGCTACATGTCTGTATGTTGGATAGCTGTGGATCATGCATGGCAGAGTAGACAGTTCACTATCTCTGACCATGAACACAGGAACTGGCTCCACCAGGAATGACACTGGAACCACCATGCCCAAGGTCAGATGCGGTGCTAGTAGCTAATGGTGATTGCTGTCTGTGGACCAGGTGTCCCCCACAAGACCACCCAGAATCACATGCCCATGGCCTGTCACATCATGGTGTGGACAGCAAACTTCCTTCTGTAGCGCTGGAGGTACTGCCACTACGGGAGTGTGAGTGTGCATGGCCACATGGACTTTCAGCAGATGGTGTTGCTGACCTACATCCATGTGTCCAATGTCCTACTCCAACCAGGTGTTCCAGCATAGACAATGTGTGGTCAAAGACAGACACTGTGTCAGCCCACTGTTTGTCCAATACATCAGTAAAATGATCCATGGTGTTACCAATGTGGTGGAAGTAGTCACAGATGTCAGACTGTGCTGCATCCATAACCCTGAGCATCCATCTTGTGTTGTGCTCAGAACTTGCCTGTGCCTCCATGATAGCCCAAAACATGTTGCAAGTAACCCGTGGTGTGACACTTGTGGCAGGAAATGGATGGGCAGCAGTCCTCCTTCGAGCACCCCTGAAAATCTACCTGTGTGAGACCTAGCCAGCTGTCTGGCTATGGCCAGTGTCTGCACTCACTGACACCATAGTTGTCACACTGTCCTGTTCAATGTCACCACCCTCTGACAGTCCAATATCTGTGGCCTCTGGGGACTGGGTATGTGTGGGCATACCGACTCTGTGCAAATGGGGTGGAAGAGGGATGTGAATGTCTGGGACAGATACAGCCCCCAACAACCCCACTTGTGCCTCACTATGGCCACCATCAACATCAGAGTCCAATGGGACACTGATATCAGGTTGTGAGGGGGACAGACTCCAACTCCCCCCTTCACCTGTGAGGGAAGACAAAATCAGTACATCACTACCTGCACTGTTATGTATGGTAATCCACACAGACTCATACAGATGAGGAGCCACAACTGCATTACACATCCCACATCTTCTCATCACCAGTCCCATGTACAACACACAAACACACAATAACATACACAGACAAGATGCACCCTTTATATCATGCACTTCAGCTACATCCAGTTAATGTTGACAGCACAATACACTTGTGGGGTACGCAATATGACAGTGTATGTTATAGAACCACACATAAACCCAGCATATCTATCCTGAGAATAATATGCCAGTTGTAGTGTCACTGCCTGAGGTGTGTACCGTCTCCCTATTGTGTGTGAGGAGGCATCTTGGAGTAATTGCCTCCTGTATAGCAGGCTGCATAGTTGCTCATAACTATATAAGTACAAAAGTGTTAATGTATGTACAAATACACAGCTGTGATTACCCATCGTATGCACCCTAGTTAACTGCTCCAAAATTGAACTTAGAACTATTCTCTTCTGGCTAAGCATAACAGTTGTGCCTAGGGCAAAATGGCAGCCCTTGACATTCTTAGGGTATATCTGATCTATAAAACAACAGTATCACACATTTCAGGTACAGGACCACAGACGTTGGCCACATCTGATGGAACTATGAAAAGGTGAGGGAGAGGTATTGTCAGCAATACCAAATGTTGCAGTGTTACAAGGTAATATGTGTATATCCACATCTACAGTAGCTAATGTGATACTGCCTACATTGCTGACATTCTGAGTATGTATGCACAACCGTGCAATAAAACCAACCCCACAATGCAGATAGACTTGACACCCCTGTACTGGTATGCAGTGCCTGCACTATGACTGATACAGTGTAATACTGTATCAGTCATTGTGCCTGCACAATGACTGATACAGTATTACACTGGTGAACACAGTAAGCTTGCCTGGATGCTCCTCTGATGTGGATGCTGTGGCACCCACCTCCAGGATGTATGGCATGATGGATGCCTGGGAGCTGGTGGCTGATCCTAGGTTCACCAGGAATTCCTCTGTGGCAAGAGTGGTTATTCTGTTGCAGGCCCTCCGCCAGTAGCAGCAAGATCCCTGACCACAGCAACTGCCCTTTGCCATGCAGTATTAACCATATCTGTGGCCTGGTGTTGGACCTGCTTGTAGGTCCTGTCCTGTTGGCCAGTCTGGTTGATGGTCCTGACGAGCTTCCCCACAATGTTATATACTGCTCACAGTCTTGGCAACCCCTAGAAAGCAGAATGTGATGATGCAGTCTGAGGCCATCCAGGATAACATCATTATCTGCAACTTTGAATGGTGCATGCCTACTGCGATACATTGTTCCTGAAAGACAACAAAAGGGGAACACATTACAGGACCAGATACATGGACATCCACTATGTACAGACTCTGCACAACCAAAATGGGCTGCAATATCCATTGCTCCCTCATGCTTCATACCCCGCAGTCTATCAACACACTACATGTGTCATGTGTGGCTATCACAAAGATAGTAGCAATACTGGGTATGTCCCTGTATGTCATGACAGATTCAGCTGTATATTTCTACACCCATCACTGCAGTCTACTGTGGTGTGTCCCCTATGGGCATATTCCCACTAATATGTCATATGACCACTGTCAGACAAATAGCTGTGTGCTATTGCAACAACTATACAGGGGAGGTCCAGCAACACCAGTGTACAACAATGACAGAAAGCAATGTAAACCTGCTGTAGTACATGTATCCTGTAGGCATCATACCTCTCAACTACACAGATGTTTGTGGAATGGCAACGTGTGCCTCATAGAAGTGGTCCTTTTGGCACAAACATGTGGACATGTGGATGTCTGACAAATGGTTGGCCAATCATTGATGGCTGCTATCAGAAAATAAATAGAGAATCTGACCGTCACATGCCAGACCTCTCAGAAAACATTTATGCTACAGTAATATCTGTTAGTCTATTCACAGTCTTACTTTGTACGGCTGATATGTATACTTTGTTGCTGAGTTTGGGCCTATATTCCCCCAATAATTATGACTTTGACCTAAATCCCTGCTGTAGAGGGTTGACAGATATGTTAGCCTTAGCTCTCAACCAATAAGGAATGAATGTCAACAAAACAGTGTCTAACCAGAGTACATCAGGGACAGTCAGGGACACTTTTACAATGCCAAAACTATTTATGTGTGACATTGACAGACCTAGAGGAGATGAATAACAGTACATCATTTGATGTTTTAGGAGTGTACACCATTACTTAGTGTCACTATGTCTAACATGTAGTCCACTAGGTTTCCTACAAAAGCTAACCATTGTAGGTGGGAGTAACAGGGGCAGAGCTGAGATGTGATTCAAAGCAGGGATGGTTGAGATGCATGACTGTAGCTGTTGGACAGCAGAGTCTCACCAGCATGTCAACACCATATATCTACTATAGGTCTACTGTTGTAATCCCTATTCTCCATACCTCCATCCTCCCATCTGCATTCCCTTTATATGTGGACATCTATTACATACCTGGTAGAGTGAAGTAATCCTTTATTGAAGTGTTCCTCTGCAAAGAGCTTGCAAACCCATTATCTGTGTGAGCAAAACAACATACAGTCCTGTTCCCCATAAACAGTTGCTTGCTTTTTGTAGGTAATGCTCATTAACAGGTAATTGCCTTTGCCCCAATCTGAGGCCTAGACTTGCTAATTGCATACAAAACAGCTGAATTGCACTATCATTAGCCAATGACATGGCACCACAGTGCAATATTTAATGCCTTCATGTAGGCCATGGACCCTTTCTTACTCTTTGAGATGGACATTAGTCGGGTGTGGAAACTACAGCATCACAGAGGGTAGGTATAAATACTGTCCACTGTTGAGATTTATGAAGTATGTCCACAGTTTTATGGTTAGACCACAGCTGAAGATAAAAATGGAATAATCCACGTCAGGAAATAAATCACTTGCAGCTTCACAGTAGTGCCCTTTATAAAACCAAAAGTTGTAAGTGAGATGTAGTAGTCAAGGTAGGAAACGGTTCACTTGCAGTTTCACAACACTTTATTAAACAAGAGTAAGCGCTTTCGTGATCTAAGTCAGCTGATCGCTTCTTCAGACTCATAAAAACAGTTAAAACATTGGTATTTAAAATATGGTTCAACCAATGAAAACACATACAGAACTATGACATAGACTAATTAAAATTGCATACATCAGTGCATTAATTTGCCTTATATTCTGCATAAGATGAAATAAAATATACATATAACAGACACATTTCATGTATTAATCCATATTACTTAATGTTTTAGTGGTCTGGATTTTAAAAAAGGCTTCAAGGAAACAGCATTGTTCAATCCAGGAGACCTATCTGCCTGAAGTAGTAAAATCCATCTTTGTTCTGCTTCCTCTACCTTATTCCTTATATCACCTCCCCTCTTACTTTTATTTATTATTTCTAAAACCATGAAATTAAAAATTTGTTTCCTATCTTCTTCTTCCACATGTTTTGCTAAAGCACTTGTGTCTTTTTTATTTCTTATATCTCTAAGGTGTTCAGGGATATGTTCCTTTAGACACCTATTGGTTTTGCCTGTATAAAAGGCATGACAGACAGTGCAGAAGCTGAAATAAACCAAATTTTGTGTTTTACAGTCAGCATAAAAATCTATATCAATTATAAATCCTAGTGTAGGATGTTTATATGTAGATTTATTATATACATAGTCACATGCTGTACAATTTCTGTAAGGAAAAGTCCCCTGCCTATCAGATAGGATCATTCTTTCATTGTTTCTGGATTTATAACAGAGTTGCCTTTTTAAGGACCTCTTAATTCTAAAAGAAAAGCTGGGTCTATCTTCTAACAATTCTCTCAGGACAGGATCCGACAATAAAACATTCCAATTCTTCTCAAAAATATTACAGAACCTTCTGATGTCACTTGAATAAGTTGTAGGGAATCTAACTTTAAAATCATGACCTTCCTTGCTTTTAACATCTTCTATAGCATTTGAGAAGAGCGGTTTACATCTCCCATCCCTATTTTCAATGGTATATTTAGAGCTTTCATTTATGTCTTTCTTACTATAACCTCTGTTTAAGAAGTCTTTCTCTAATATAGTCATTGTCTTCACAAAGCCTTCATCTGTATTATGTAAGCGGCTTATTCTCATATATTGTCCTTTCACTACATTTTTGTGTACAAATGTTGGATGCATACTAGTCTTATGTAAGATACTATTTCTCCATGTAGATTTTCTATACATCCCTGTTGTAAGTTCATTTAACGCTGTCTTCTTAACCAAAACATCTAGAAACTCAATAGAGTCCCTGGAATGTTGACTAGTGAATCTTAAAAATTCAGTGGTGCTATGTAAGTACTCCACCATCTCTTGCAACTCTTCACTAGTACCATCCCATAACAGGAAGACGTCATCTACAAAACGTATATACCATACAATTTTGCCAGCATATTTATTGCTAGCACTTAATACATGATCTTTTCCCATGCAGCCAGTGCTAAGTTGGCGAGCTGTTAGCACAAGCCGTGCCCATTGCTACACCAACTTTCTGTAGATAAAACTTGTCATTGAATATAAAGACATTATTTTCTAGGACAATATCAAGCAACTCACATATCAAATTAATCTTAGTGCTTTGAAAAACTTGTTTCAAGGTCAGAATATCACGTATTTTCTCAATACCCCATTTATTCGGTATCACTGTGAACAGTGAGGTGACATCCATTGTCACAAACATATAATTTCTATTAATATTCCTGGTCTTATTGTATAGGGCAGAGTATTCCAGCACAGAAAACAGTATTAACTGATTTATTAAAAGAGCTGAAGTTATTTTCTCGTAACCTAACACTTAAAACCATGTTTAAAAGAAATGTATTTGATAATATGTTTAAACAACCTAGTGCCTTTGTACCCAAGATACATCCCACAGTTGAAACTTTCACTAATGTGTGTGAACATGAAATTAGAGAGATGCATGCTAAAAATCTTCCACCTAGATTTTATAACTTGAGTAAATCAGAAACTGAAGCACTGTCAGAACTAAAGGATTCTCACATCATTGAAATTGGGCCCGCTGACAAGGGGGGTAGTGTAGTAGTAATGGATAAGGTTTTTTATTACAAGAAAATGATGGAACTTTTGAATGATACAGATACTTATGTTGAACTAAATGAGAGACAAGTACAAGGTATAATTGACAGGATATCTGTATATATTTTTGACTTATTGATTACTAATTATGTATCAGAGGAATTGTTTGACTACTTTCAGATAGAACATCCAACTATACCCATTATTTATGGTCTACCTAAAATTCACAAAGACATCACACAGCCCCCTATGAGACCTATTGTATCCAGTAAAGGATGGGCCACAGAAGCCATCTCAATTTATATTGAACAAAATTTACAAATAGTCCTAAAATCATGTGAGACTTTACTAAGGGATACAAAGGCATTTCTGCGACTGTTATACAATAAGACCAGGAATATTAATAGAAATTATATGTTTGTGACAATGGATGGCACCTCACTGTTCACAGTGATACCGAATAAATGGGGTATTGAGAAAATACGTAATATTCTGACCTTGAAACAAGTTTTTCAAAGCACTAAGATTAATTTGATATGTGAGTTGCTTGATATTGTCCTAGAAAATAATGTCTTTATATTCAATGACAAGTTTTATATACAGAAAGTTGGTGTAGCAATGTGCTAACAGCTACGCCAACTTAGCATTGGCTGCATGGGAAAAAGATCATGTATTAAGTGCTAGCAATAAATAAGCTGGCAAAATTGTATGGTATATACGTTTTGTAGATGACGTCTTCCTGTTATGGGATGGTACTAGTGAAGAGTTGCAAGAGATGGTGGAGTACTTACATAGCACCACTGAATTTTTAAGATTCACTAGTCAACATTCCAGGGACTCTATTGAGTTCCTAGATGTTTTGGTTAAGAAGACAGCGTTTGATGAACTTACAACAGGGATGTATAGAAAATCTACATGGAGAAATAGTATCTTACATAAGACTAGTATGCATCCAACATTTGTACACAAAAATGTAGTTTAATGACAATATATGAGAATAAGTCGCTTACATAATACAGATGAAGGCTTTGTGAAGACAATGACTATATTAGAGAAAGACTTCTTAAACAGAGGTTATAGTAAGAAAGACATAAATGAAAGCTCTAAATATACCATTGAAAATAGGGATGGGAGATGTAAACCGCTCTTCTCAAATACTATAGAAGATGTTAAAAGCAAGGAAGGTCATGATTTTAAAGTTAGATTCCCTATAACCTATTCAAGTGACATCAGAAGGTTCTGTAATATTTTTGAGAAGAATTGGAATGTTTTATTGTCGGATCCTGACCTGAGAGAATTGTTAGAAGATAGACCCAGCTTTTCTTTTAGAATTAAGAGTTCCTTAAAAAGGCAACTCTGTAATAAATCCAGAAACAATGAAAGAATGATCCTATCTGATAGGCAGGGGACTTTTCCTTGCAGAAATTGTACAGCATGTGACTATTTATATAATAAATCTACATATAAACATCCTACACTAGGATTTATAATTGATATAGATTTTTATGCTGACTGTAGAACACAAAATTTGGTTTATTTCAGCTTCTGCACTGTCTGTCATGCCTTTTATATAGGCAAAACCAATAGGTGTCTAAAGGAACTTATCCTTGAACACCTTAGAGATATAAAAAATAAAAAAGACACAAGTGCTTTAGCAAAACATGTGGAAGAAGAAGATAGGAAACATATTTTTAATTTCATGGTTTTAGAAATAATAAATAAAAGTAAGAGGGGAGGTGATATAAGGAATAAGGTAGAAGAAGCAGAACAAAGATGGATTTTACTACTTCAGGCAGATAGGTCTCCTGGATTGAACAATGCTGTTTCCTTGAAGCCTTTTTTAAAATCCAGACCACTAAAACATTAAGTAATATGGATTAATACATAAAATGCGTCTGTTATATGTATATTTTATTTAATCTTATGCAGAATATAAGGCAAATTAATGCACTGATGTATGCAATTTTAATTAGTCTATGTCATAGTTCTGTATGTGTTTTCATTGGTTGAACCATATTTTAAATACCAATGTTTTAACTGTTTTTATGAGTCTGAAGAAGTGATCAGCTGACTTAGATCGCGAAAGCGCTTGCTCTTGTTTAATAAAGTGGTGTGAAACTGCAAGTGAACCGTTTCCTACCTTGACTACTACATCTCAGTTACAACTTTTGGTTTTATAAAGGGCACTACTGTGAAGCTGCAAGTGATTTATTTCCTGACGTGGATTATTCCATTTTTATCTTCGGCTGTGGTCTAACCATTGGTCTTTTCATTTTTTTTTCGCTTGAGGTGTATACCAGGCATTTATCCAGCTTTTGTTTTCTTTCACGTATGTCCACAGTTTTGCCTGATATGTTTGGCCAGTGCCCCATGACATTGTGATCATCTGGCAGTTCAGGGTTAAACATTATGGGTTGAGGTCAGTAAGGAGAGAGAGAGACATGTAAGTGCCACACATCATACCCATCAGAATATACATGCCAATGCAGTAGCTGCTCTTCTATCAGCTGACTGTCTCTGCAGGGGCAAATTGTTAAACATGTCCCACTCTGTGTACCTTTGCCCCCTCTTTTATGTATGGTTTGATCTGTATGCCTTGTTCTAGGGAGTTATGAGGTATGGTAGGTCTGTATCAGCTAGCTTAACATACAGCTGTGTGTGCTCCATGCTGCAGCTGCTGCTGCAGTCTAGGACACATGGGGAGTGTGAACACCTTGGAGGACAGCAAGGTGTACTTTAACTGTGGCAGTAGTGTCAGCCCTGTCATTACAGCACAGCCAGGGTAAGGGTACCCTTTACAGTCCAATCAAGGCATGTCCTTAAGGAACATCTGATATGCAACAGTACCAATAACAGAGAGTAGATGACATATAGTTAGGCTATATGAATATGTGCAGTGTGTTCCTACCTGCAGGCCTTTGACTTACAAACATGGATAACAGTTATATCAGTAGCAGTAGCCTGTGTTGGTTTAAATTGCATGACTCAGTCATTATTTGGCGTGTTCACAAGAATGCAATTGAAGTGCAACACACTAGATTCAAACCCAGGACTGTGGGTGGTAAATTGTACTGCATACAAGGCATTTAACAGATTGAACTACTGAGTCAGTGCTGCCACTGGTGTATTTGCAAGATATATGTGCATACATGCAGTCAGTGACACACATCTGCATCCATCAGTATGTGCATGGCTTTCAAAGGCAGTTGTTCTTCAGCAGAGTCCCAGTTATACACATGAACTTTGTCATTGCTGCCTTATCAGGTGTGTTTAAAGATGTTGCTGGTAAAAGGGAACATATACCTGCTATCCCAGGCCTCACATACTTCCATTATTATTTATTTGTATGTGCACTGGTGTACTTTTTGCACCAGAGTCCCAGCTACACTCCCATTTTTCCCATTAGATTTAATCTCAGTCTGTCAGTGATAACCAGTATATTTTTCTGGAAACACCTGCGTTAATTAAGTTCTGTGTGGCCTAGTGGGCTAAAACACTATGCTGTAGTTGACAGGAGCCTGGGTTTGAGACATAGCAGAGGTGATTGTTTTGTTCAGGTGACTAACACTGTGAGAAACACATAGGGTCATTAAGGCACATTAAAGCACATTTAGAGGATTTACGAGGAGCGCTGCTTAGCTCTGCCACAAATCCACACTAAAAAATTAAAAAGAAAAGAAAAAAAGGTGAGTGATAGGAAAATGGTGAAATGGGGCCAAGCAGGGGAAAAACATAGTGAAAGGCAGGTAGGGATGTACAGGAAGGGTGTAGGGAAGAACATTAGCTTTCCATTTCTTTACAGCAACAGTTGTGTATTTTGACAGATTTTGTGGATGAATTTGGACCCTCAAACCCCAGAGAAAGGGGCGAGGGTAACATAAATGTGTTGTCAAGCCAATTGGACCAAATTAGTTGTGTCCAGAGGACACATGTGCGAAATAGAGAGCTGTGTATGGGGCAATGTTTTTGTCGGACAGGTGCCCATTTATTTTTAAGGATAGAGTGGAATGATGGGAAGGTACATATGTACATGTTGGGAGGTAAGTTGGGTAGGAGAGGATGCAATTTCAGACAGACAAGACAGCAGTCACAGGCACTGTGTGATACATGATAGGGGTAAACACCTTGGATGGGGAGAAAGTTGTGGAATCTGAGATGCATGTGCCTCTAGACAGCAGCAGTGTGATTGACATCCCCACCTGTAAGCAGTCCACACTGCTCCTTCACTGACCCAAAGGTCACTGTGCTGGAGGCTAGCACCCCTACCAGGTTGTCCAGTATGCCCTTAATCTGGCTCAGATATGATTCATATGTGCACTGAAATATCCTGCACACCATGACAAGCAGTTGCCTATGGGTGACAGCAGCCCCTCCACCACTGGTCCCAGGGGGAGGCTAGGCCCTGTCCCCTGAGGTGGTTCCACCAGAAGGAGATGCAGGGAGGGGGCACCAGTGGCCTGTGTCCCAGATGCACTAGGACCTGGTGCCATGGCCAGCTGAGGTAGGGTAGGAAGATCACCAGGAACCAGCCTACCCAAATGCACTATGGTGATGAATAGGTTAGTTATGCACAAAACATTGTTAATAATAACAGCATGCCAGAACATTGGAAATAAACCAATTACAAACCAAAGCGTATTATGTGAAACACAACAATAAATAACAGAACAGTCAGAATGCAAACAGCACGCCAGTAACAGTTACAGTATAATGCCAACAGATTTGGTAATGCAAATGGTTATGTTAATATGCAACCATTATATTACATAACAGTAATAAAACACATGCCCCAAAATAATGTTTAATGCAACAAAGTATGTTAATAGTAATCATAACCAATGAATAACAATAGTAAATAAATGAAAATAGGGGGTGGGGAGAGAAAGAAATACAGTCCATTAATAAAATTATCGTCTATATAGTTGACAGTGCTACTATCTACTCTGCAAGTCTGTCCCTTCTGTATGTATAAAAGTTCACTATAAGTGATGTAGCATGTACATACCTCTCAAGCTATCCGCATGGGACTGTATGGGCCAAGCAGTAACAATTGTGGATTCACAACTACACAGAATACTTGCACATTGAGTGGATCTATGTAACTACCAAGGTGTACTGTGGGCTGATGTAGTGATACTTTGCAATTGCGAGAATCATTTATATGTTACACCTATGACAGACAGATCATACACTACTAATTTCATTCCATGACAGCATGACACTTGAGAGACATGCATGTGTACAGTACAGAAAGTAAACAGCTGTCATGCTTTGCTTGACAGACATGCAGCTATAACCCAAAAACTGTGACTGCACAGGACGTGCTTTGAATGTATTAATTGACTGCAGTAACCTTTAACAGACACTATAGGCGTACAGCCATACCATGATTACACATTTTATTTCTTTTATTTTATTAATATTATACTTACCTCCTACATTTTATGCAGTATTATCAAAATCCTTGTAATTATTTTAACAGTCTGTGACATCTGAACACACAGTTATGTGTGCACAATATGGGAATCCTCACCCATATACCTGTAGTTCCTGCAGAGAGAATGATATCTGCAATCATTACGTGACTGATACTGTAACATTTTTGGCAGGCATGGGGATAGAACCCAATTGCGATGACTCCAGCGGACATGTGTATCAACTGTATTAATTGACTGCAGCAACATTTTTACAGACACTCCAGGCATACAGCCATACCAAGATTACACATTTTATTTATTTTCTTTTATTTTAATAGTATTATACTAATTTCCCTTATTTTATGCAGTATTATCACATTCCTGGTAATAATTTTGACAATCTGTGACATCTGAACACAAAATTATGTAATCATAATATGGGATACTTCACCCATTTAACTGTAGTTCCTGTGGAGAGAAAATTTTTCATCATTACATGACATAATTAATATTTATTACTACATAGTGCTGGATTCAAACTGTGGTCTGTAGTCTGTAATAGTGAGGTTACTGATACTATATTATGTGGTACATTAAAAGCTTACTTATATAGCAGAATTATGAATTGGTATCTTTGTTAAAGAAAAGACTGGGACAAGGAATTAATTGAAATACAGTTGAAGATTGATAAACTAAAATTAAATCTAAAACCCGGGTGATAAAAAAGTAACTCTTGAATTGAAAGATTTAAATCAAAAATATTTTGAAATACTGAACCACAAAGTATCAGTAAATATGGAAAAAGTGAAGATTCAATCTTACTCTACTAACCCTAAAAATTCACATAGATTAGCCATCAAGTCTAAAAGAATAGGCAATATAAATCATATTAATGAGATTACATACAAAGTTAATGATAGAACTAGAAAAGCATCAGACTTATAAGATATTCTGGAAAGTTTTAGGAAACATTATGAATTAATTAATAACAGTAAATTAACATAAGATAATGATAAACTAACTGATATTTTTTAAGGGAAAATACAAAGCATAAATTAACAGAAGAACAAAATAATAAATTAAACAAGTCTATTTGTTTAAGAGAATTGAAAAGACAAATTAAAAATATAAAAACAACAAGGCACCAGGTTTGGATGGCATAATAGCAGAGATATATAAATTAATTCCTGATAGTATTCCAAAAACTATTTTAAAGGTATTTGAAGAGACCAAAATACATTAAATCTACCCCCTTCTTGGAAATTTTCATTAATATCTCCTAGTATGAAAGAAGGAAAAGGTCCAAAACTAAGTTCATCATACCAACCAATCACCCTTCGTAATGTTGATTATAAAATGTTTATGTCTATTTTGTCAAAGATATTAAATAGTATGATGCCAAAACTAGTGGAAGATGACCAAACTGGATTTATTCTGCATAGGGAAGTTCAAAACAACATTATTAGACTTCTATCTTTCATAGGTGTTGCTAACAAAAGCAAAAAAAAGAGCTATCAATTATTAGATTTAGATAGAGCTTTTGATTCAATTAATTGGGATTATTTGTGTAAAGTTCTCAAAGAATATAATTTTTCATTAGATTTTTGTGGAATTAATAATGAAATGATATAATAATTCATTATCTTACATTAACATTAGTTCATTGTTATCTAGTTCCTTCAAAATATTTAAAGGAACAAAACAAGGTTGCCCTTTGTCCCCCTTATTATTTGCTTTAGCAGTAGAACCCTTGGCTGCATCTATTAGATCAAATAAACAGATAAATGGAGTTTCTGTAAACAGTCATTATAATTATAAAATCCAGTTATTTGCAGATGATATCCTATTAACTATTGATGATATTGAATCTTCTTTAGAGCACATTGTTAATTCAATAAAATGTTTTAAAAGGATTTCATGTTTAACTTATAATCATAATACAACTGAAGCATTATTAATAAATACAAAGTTAAATGCCTTTTTAAGAAATCATAAGGAGTTCAATTATGAAAACAAACTTAAATATTTAAGAATCAATATAAAAATATCTAGAAAGACACAGCAAACACTGATTATAAACATTAGTAAATACAATATTAAAATTGATACAAATTTGAAATAAAACGTACTTCACCATAGAAGATAGACTTACATTAATAAAGATGATTACTCTGCCAAAATATTGTACTATATACAATCATTAATTGTAATGCCATCCAACAAAATTATTAAACAATTAAACTCTATATTAGTTAAGTTCTTGTGGTATCCCCAAAAACCAATAGGTATTGAGTGGCATGCTACATTTTGGGTAGAAGGTGGAACTGGGCTACCTAATATAGAATTATATGCTAAATCTGCAATCCTAAATATAGTACGCCACTTGCTAAATGTTTCTTATACTTCAAATTGGAAGGCACTGCATGAAGAACTCTTACTTTTAAATAATATAATTGAAATAGATTCAATTTATAACTCAAAAAATAATGCAATTTATTGGGTTATAAAATATTTTTGTCTGAATAAGAGAAATGTTCCTGTCTCTATTCCATGTGTCAGTTACATTTTAAATATGTTTAGGAAAGTAATGGATAGTAACTACCTAGTCAAAACATTACTGATTTTGATGTTTCCTATAGCTTGTACAAATGGCTGTGTGGAATCATTTAATCTTAATACAATTATTAATCTTGAAGAAGACAACTTAAAGTTTTGTTATCAATTCCTAGATTATTTATTGGTTAAATATAACAATGAAAGCAATTGCTTAAATAATGAAATATTTAGACTATTCATCAGCAATGAAATACAACTAACATTAAACATGAATAAAAAAAACATGCCAAGAATTCTGGAATTTTTCATGATCAATAGTGAAGAATCAAAAACTAAGTCTTATTTATCAATAATATATAATTTTGTAAGATCTGAAATGGTGCCTTTTGACCCATCTTTTTGTGAATATTCAACAAAGCTGTGAATATTCAACAAAGATTAATAATGAAACTTTCTCAGAAATGAAAAATAAGTTATCATTAAAATCTGTAAATTACACTACTTTGTCACTTTTTTGGAAAATATTTACTTGGAAATATCTACATAGAAGCTTTTTAACACCACATAAAATTGCTTTGATTTATATAAAAAATGAAATAAAATGTTGGAGATGTGATGAGGTTATAAATGCTAATTGGATTTACATGACTATTGAATGTAAAATGATCATTCCATTTTGGTCTGAATTTAGAAATTTTGTTAAAGCATTGTGATCAGGCAATTCTACTATTTTAGATTGTTTGATTTTAATTAATGCTCCCAATTCCAGATTCGATACCAAAATACAAGTGTATCTTCTATGGTCAATTCTAGCTACGGCTAAAAAAATCATCATAATAAATTGGAAAAGCAAGACCATCCTCTGTTTTACTGAATTCATTTGCTTAGCAAAAATGTATATGTAATAAGGAAAGACAGACATTGTATAATAGAACTTCCCATCTTATACACAAACTTTTATATTGGCAAAAGCTTAAAGAATTGTTAGAGAAATATTAATGGCTGATTGTTAAATTGTGTTGTGGACTTTGTATATAGTTTCTTGTTTATATTTTTCTTGTATATTAGTTAATTGTTATCTTTACATGTTATTTTAATCAAATTGCAATAAAAATATTTCCCCCAAAAAGTTGCACTTTATAGAAATCTAAACCTTATTTAATTGAGCATGCAAGACACATAGCAGGCACAATGCCTACTTGGCTCCCAATTGAAATGTCAGCACTTGAAATGCCAAGTGCAGATAAACCAAACAAACAGAAAAAAAAGTCTGAAAATCCAAAGAAGAGCAAATCTCAAAAATTATTCTTCTCCTTTAAACTTCTTTTTGTGGGAGGCTCAAGCATCCTCCCCACACTCCAGAACTTTTATATATACTAACTCAGAGATCACCATACCTTGGAGAAAAGGAAATATTCTGAGATATGACCATCTTGGGCTTAGTATATGTAAGTCTGTTTTTCAGTCATTCAGTCTATGTGTTTTGGAACTTGCTGTAACAGGTCTGACATTTCAAATGGTTACCACTTACTTCCTAGACTCCTGTAGCTTTCATCAATATTAATCAAGTTACAAAAATGTTCCACAAACCAGAACTAATTTATAATTAGCTGAAAAATCTGTTGCAAATGTTTTGGACAGAAGAAATCATTGTTTCGCCATAGAGAAATTATAACAGCCAGATCTTCTAAATAACCTAATTGTCTGACACCTCAAAGTTGTACATCATACCATTTATAAACCAAACAAATATCCAGTTATTCAGAGATTTTCTCAAACTCATAATCCTCTAGAGTATTAAAATATCAGAAAAAACAGCTATTACTTACCTCTAAATATCATTACCACCCAGGAAACTCGGTATACTCAGGGTGTGCAACTAAACGTTGGAACTTTTTGTCAATTGAAATTGAGACAAACCAAATACTAAAACATTCACACCTAACCTCAAGACCTAATGACCAAACATCAGAAATTGTATTTGTGTATAGCACTGACCGAAAAAGAATCTTTAATCAAATAAAACCATTACTAATTTTTTCATATACAACAATGGCTTTTAATTTCAGCAATAATCCAATTTCACCTTTGCATACATACATTTATACTTATTTTCCTTGTTTTCTTTCCCCTTCACTTGTCTTTGTGTGTGTGTAATGCAACTAATCTATCTATTCTCTTCTCTCTCTCACTGACGTTTTTGTATGTCATCATAGTTGTTAACTATCTAATTTCTAGAAGATAATAAATAAAACATAGCTCCAAGTAAAAATATGTAAATATGATTGTTGAAATATTAAAGCAAAATATCCATTTGTATACTTGAGATTCTCAGTTTTCATTTCTCTCTAGTTTATACCTCCTGTTGTTCGTAAGGTTGCAATTACACGTCAGGTCAATGAGTAAATGTGCATTGTATGAACTATATGTGCTCAGCAATTATTTTGTCTTTGTCATTTTAAATCTTAAAAAAAATATTTTCTGTTTTTCTAAACAAATTACATTGTAACAATATGTCCTGCATTACCATTTCCTTTTTTATGGATATATTATATTGTAGTGTTTCTAACAATGCATGTATCTTACCAAGTGTTTCTCAAGCTCATTGTGGAGCTTTTCTCCCTGGGGCAGTGTTGAAAAGGAGCCTCTGTTTCTATGGCCCAATTGTCCTAGCCTGGTGAAAAAACAAGTAAGTAAGTAAATAAATAAATAAAAGGGGCTAAGTATAACAAACATGCTATAAAAAGTAATTTGATATAAAATTACTGTGGAACCTCTGCAAGGAATGTGGAAAAATTTAGAGAGAGCAGTAGAGAGCTATAAACAAACAGTTGACATGAATCTTTAAAATTACCACCACTGACCAGACAATGAAAAGCAGTGTCATCAGATAGCTTAGTCATGTGTGTGACATACCCTGTTGTTTTTAACCTGACACTGCATCCCAAGTATCTGGAAACAGACCTGGTAGACCTATAGGCAGAAGGAGATGTCTCTTCGCTGGCACAGTAATCATTGAAGTGCAACAGAGAACGCAGCTGAAGTAATACTGATTACATGTTTTTGTATACATGGGTGAATTCGCATGCATTAAATACAGCCATTGTCAGCATTCTGAATATCAATGTCTTTATGTCAAAACCATGTATGTCAACAAGCAAGTATGGGTGCACTAAGAAACAACCTTTATGCACAAAAAAAAAGCATATAAGCCACCATTGTTTACAGGAGCAAGCCCTTCTCCATCTTCATGTGGGTGCTGCATCCTCTGTACCCCCTAATAATTATATACACTAACTCAGAGATTGCACAAACATGGGGTAGCGGCACATTCCCCAACCCTGGAAATTGTTTGATCTGGGGCACCTGTCAACCAGCTGTTCAGTGTTCAGTCAGTCATAAATGGTTGACTAAGTCACACACTCGATCAGTGGAATGGAACCCATATATATATATATATATATATATATATATATATATATATATATATATGTTGTCAGTATCATAATCATAGACATATGGGCACATATATGGTATTATGATGCGCATAATGTGTCATATTTTCATAACCTGAACCCATTCTACTAAACACTTGTCTGAACATGTGTTGATACTTTCCTGTATGTAAATGACATTCTGCATAGGATATCACTGGACCGCACATGAAGGTCACAGGCTGTGACCAACATGTGGAGCTGGTGTGCAGCACTCATTACCACAGCCTGGCATGCAGCTATGAGAAGCAGTTATGCTGCTGCATATGTCTTTTGTTAGGGACACCCTGTAATTAAGATAACCCTACTGAGCCTACAAGTGGAAGTCTTGTATGTATGTGAAAATGGCAGAAAGTTTTCCAATCATTGCAGGTATTTTGCTGAGTGAAAGAGGTTCTGCATATCCTTTGCTGCATCACCAGGTTGGTTTGTGGCCACCCTGACTAAACTCAGGTAAGTGACTTTGATATTAGTTATTCCTTTATCAGGATGCATGCTTCTGTATTTTGATGAATAATAACCTTGTATAGGAGACAGCTGTGGTCCAGCATTTATTTGTGAAGCTGTTTCTCAGGGACGTTAATCATCTTTGCTCAGTTTTGAAAAATCTTTCGTCACCATGGGACCTGACTTCATGAATCACATACTTGTTTATCCTGCTTGGGAATGAACTTTAAGATTCACAGACTTCTTATATTTCATCATATCTGATTTTGTAATTCCCAGGCTCACTTATTCTCTTTGAATCAGATATTTCCAGAATTCTTAAATATATCTATTGAAGACATTATCCTTGATGTGCAAACTACAGAGTCTTGGAGCTGCATGTCTTTATATGTAGAGAGTCTTGCCTTGTCTTTCACAGTGACTGGGGATCTATTATAACTGACTAATACATCCTTCCAAAAATGGTTGGAGAACTATTCTTAAACTAACCAACTCTACTGCTTGTTTTTTCCCTGGAGGCATAACTCAGTGAAGAAGGAGCCCATCATAACACTGATGTGTACCACCATCTCAGGTTCTACTTGAGTTCAGACAGACAAACCAGTTGTTTGTCTCCTAGCCAGAGGGACTACCTATAGCTGAGAAAACCCTATCCAAGTGGATTACTAAATGCATTGCCTTTTGCCATCAGGTGGGTAACCACAATCTGCAAAATTATATTGTCAGAGGTCAGTCTACAAAGAGAATGACCACTTCCATTGTTTATATCAAGAATGTACCCATTGTTGTTATTTGTGCTATTACAGCTTCATTGTTTTCTCATACCTTCATCAAATGCTACTGCTTAGGCTATGTTTCCAGAAATGGTTGCAAGGCAAAGACAGAAACATAAAGAAGATATTCATCAGACACCCTACATAATGGATACTACAGCAACATGCTCACTAGTCTACAGGACATCAAGGGCCGATCAAAGGAATACTTCCAGCAAATTCTAGATCAGTAAAATCCCTACAGAAGTTGTACTGCCCCAGACAGAGCCTATTATGAAAGGAGAACTGTAGCACACCCTAGAAGATGTAAGAGCATTGCTTAAGGAAATGAAGTCAGGGAAGGTAACAGACTAAGACGAGGTTATGGCACATATGATCAAGATGTTTGGTGAGGTGGGGTGATATGGCTCCACAGGGTATTCATAGCAGTATGGAAAGAAAGGCATATCCCAGATAACTGCAGAATAAGCATAATACTGCCAGTGTCCAGGAACAAAGGGGACATTCACAACTGTAGGCAGCACAGAGGTATCAAACACCTATCACATTGCATGAAAGTTCTGGAGATGGTGATTGGTAAGTGAATACCCAGAGTAGTAGAAAGTAAGATGGGAGATGAGAAGTTTGGATTCAGATCAGAATGCAGCACAAACCATCCCAATGTTTGCAGTGAGACAGATAGGTGAGAAAAAGCTAGAGATTGGGAAAGAGTTCAACTGGGCATTCCTAGACTTGGGGATTACATATGACAAGGTTCCAAGAAAGCTGATTTGGTTAGTCCTGTGATGGTTTGAAATCCTAGAAACACTGACAGACTCTGAAAATTGATGCAATAACACAAGCACAAACAGTGTTTGGACTCACAGAGTGGTTTCTAGTGGGCGTGGGTGTACATAAGGGCTCTGAGCCCACTATTGTTCATACTGGTGATGAATTACATTAGTAAACAGGTTGGCAGGAAGAGATCAAGAAAGCTGCTATATGCAGACAATGTAGCATTGCATGCAGACTATGAACAAGAACTTCAGTAGATAATAGGGGAATGAAATGTCAAACTGAAGGCACATGTGATGAACCTGAGTACAGATAAGGCAGTTGTAATCATGGCAAATCGGAGAAATCAGAAGAAACTGGGAATTGAGGAAAATAGTGGAACAGGTATCTGTGGGGTTGGCTTAGGAAAAGATAAGTCTACCAAAACTAGAAAGAGAGGGGCTGCAGCCAAATGGCACACAGTTTTGGGGGTAGTGTGTGACCGAAGAATGCCAAAGAAGCTAAAAACTAACGTGTACAAAACAATGGTGTGACCAGTACTACTGTATGGTACAGAAATCTGGGCAGTAAAGGCAGAGCAGATGAGTAAGCTAAAGATGATGGAGATGAAGTGCCTGAGATAAGTGGTAGTATGCATACTATGGGACAAATTAATAAATGAGAAAATCAGAGCAGAACCCTAAGTAGGTCTAGTTGCAGAAAAGTTCAAAGAGAACAAGTTACGGTGCTGCGGGCACATGTGCAGGAAAGCAGATCACAATGTTGTGAGAACAATTTGGGGTAGATGTGAAGAAGGCAAGAGGATCTGAAGACATCCAGCAAAGAGATAGATAAATTGTGTATATGAAGGCCTATGATAGTCAGGTATGACTGCTGAAGAAGGTAGGAGAGTGGCATTGAATCAAGAGAGATGGTGATAGTTAATGCAACAAAGTAATCCCAGGAACCAGCTCCAAATCTGGAAAAAGCACCACCAGCAATGGCACAAAACAGCAGTTTTTCTCCAATTTTATTCCACAAAGTTACAATATTTAGAGTATTTGTCTTACTGGAAGATTTCATCAAAATAGTCACTCTGTTTTCCACTGAATTTATATTAAAATTGTACAAGCATAGAACATAATTTACTGCTTTTAAAAATTACATAATTTCCTGTTTATACAAAAAAAATCTTGTTAAAATTGATATAACTTTCCCAGCAAGGTAATATAAATGAAAGCAAACATTTAAGATGTATATTATGTAAAATACATATTAACACACTTTGCACTTATTCATAAAATCATTTAAAAACATTTCTTTATATACACTTTTGTCATAATTTAGCAGCCCTCATTTTTAATAAAAGACCTAGTGAAAGCTACCCATTAATCTTTGAAAGTGAACTTGCAATTAACTGCAGTTACCATATCAATTCATGGTATTCCAATCAGGTTTCCAATTGTCCACTCCTCAGGCTTGGTTCAACCTGTTCTAACACCCAAATAAAAATCTTCCATTTGGGGCAGTCTTTCAAATGCTTATAAAGTGCATTGGTTACCATGCAGTGGGAAAATTCATAATGGTGTTGATATATCCTAGTTTTGAATAGTCTCTCCATTTTCCCCATACAGTAGGCTGAACACACTTGACAGAACACTAAGTAGATCACTCATTTATATGTACAAGTAAAATAGTTCTTAGCTATTAAAGGGGTCTGTATATTAATTATTTGGATTTTTTGTCTGTGGGCCATGTATTTACATTGATCGCATAGCCCACACTTATAGGTCCCCACTTTCCTAGGTGGGTTCCTGCCATTCCAATTCTTAGACATCCCTTAAAGCAAATTTTGACATTGAGCCCTCTTTTGTAGCTAAAAAGTGGGGTCCTGGACAAAACACCAGGTCCATTGGGCACTGTGGAAAAATATGCCAGTATGTCTATATAATTATTTTAATTTCCTTGGTGTCAGAACCATACTTATGGGTCAAGGACCTTGTGAAACCCTCTTCAGGTCAAGTTGGGATGGTACTGCTACCATCTGGTGGCTGCAGGTCCTGTATAATGGAGCTGTTGTGGCACTCTGTATCTTTGGTACCTCAACCCCTTTCAATTTCCTCTCTCACATTATGAACTATTGGTTCTGGATAGCCTCACTAAACAAACATCTGGGCCACAAAATTAAGCTCCTGTTCTAAGTCTTGTACATTAGATGTCATATGGGCAGTACCTACCATGCAGCCTTTAATTATATTTCTCTTCTGATGGAAGGAATGGTTACTTGTATAGTATAGATGAGAATTAGTAAAATTACTCTTCCTATAAATCTTGGATTTAAATTTGTGGTTAACCAAATCTTTCATTAATTTCACATCCAAAAGTTTATTTCCTCTGTCCCAACATTGTAAGTAAATCTCAAAAATTCCATGGTTTGGTTTATATAGGTAATAAAATCATCAAGTTCATCCCTTATACTGTTTCAAAGAATAAAAATGTCATCCAAAAAGCATAAGTACAGAAACATTTTAGAATAATGTGTTGAACTGAACACATAATTCTGCTCCCAGTTCAATAAAACCAAGTTTGCAAACTAGAGAGCACACACAGCCCCCATGGCGACACCACTGGTCTGTTTAATACTTGCCTTCATAGGAAACAAAGTTGCTGTCTAACACCAGTTCTAACATTTCCATACTAGCCACAACTCTGTGTTAGATAAGTATTTGTTTCTAATAATGTCTTCAGACAGCCATTCTATACCAGTTAAAGGAGGTATCGCTGAAAATAAATCTTAGATATCAATTGTAGCAATCAACACACCAGGGTCAGAATATTTGTCAGAGATTTTAGCCAGAAAATCCCATCAATCCATCAAGAGGTGATGGTGTAAAGGTGGTATAAATAATAGTCCTACTTTGGGTACATTTTTAAACACCTTTATTGCAAACTTACATTTATATAAATGAAAACAAACCCTATTGACATGTTCACAGTTACAAACTTTATACATCATGCATATTCTTAAGTATGATATAATCAACCCAACATTAAATAAATTGGTCAGTTCCTGCCTTCCCTTAAACTTCATTCCTCCTCCAAAACATTTTTTCTGCATGTACAGTTCCCACAATTTTCAGTTTGTCCATGCAATTTGCTCCTTCCTTTTTCTAAAGATCTCTTTCTTCCTCATCACACCCTTAACATTTGCCATCAACCTGAGGAAAACATTCTTTGGCATTTGCTTAGAGCATAAAAATACCTGTACAAACACTTCCAAGAAAAAAAAAACTAAATCTTCTAGACTTTGTTGCATGTTTGGGAGATACACATATGTGCTCCCATTGTTTTTTTCTCAGTTGCTTATCCAGTCTCTCTTCCCAGTGGTTTCTAAACTCCTCTGATTGATAGTTATAGTTATGCAATATTTTATACGCTATAGTAATTATCCCATTGTTAATAGTAGTTTCTGTTGTAGATTTCAACAAACCTCTACTAGTGCAGGTCTTTTACTTATGATTACCTAGCTCTTTTTCTTTCCCTATACTCTGATATCAATCCCTGATAGGGAAGGCAGTCTCTAACCTGCAGTCCAAATGTCTCATTTGCCTCTTCCCTTTCTATTACATTTTCCTGTCTTGTCATTTGCTCCAAATACCTTGGTTATTTAGTCAGTGTCCTCCAGTAAGTTCCAGCCCCCCTCTTGCCTATTCTTTGTATCCTTAATTGCAGTCATCCCTATTGACAGGTTCTCCTTTCTTTATTCCCACATTGGCTTAGTGCTTAGAATACTTTCTGCTGCTTTATGAATATAATATTCTGTAGATTTTTTTATCACATTAATGTCTTAGGGTTCACAGAAGAGGTTTTCTTGATTAACTGTGGGTGGGCACTGCTTTCATTATTAAGTCCTGCTTTTATTTTATCCTCTGTGGCTAACGTGGTTGAAAACTTGCAGAAGTACCATAACCTGTGCCCTGCTGCCTGAAATGCTTATCTTGAATAATGAACTAATGATCACAGGGAATCTTGTAAAGAGAGTTGCAGACTTCAGTTGTGTACATTTTGAGTGTCACTCTTTTTTTAAACCAAAATTATGTTTTTAACCTATGCTATGATTCTATAAGTAGCTACCTGAGCCCCTTGTGTACCAAGAATGCCAAACTTCTTTTTGAAGACCACTGCCATGTCCATAACTAATAGTAAAATAAATACATAAATGCAGTTATGTATTTATTTTGTAGCTGTAAAGCTGGTGTGGTAATGTACTGCCATTCTCTGTATTCACTGTTTTTCTCAGCCTATGTCAAAAGTATATTTTATTATGTTTTCTCACATTTTAAAAAACACATTATAAGTTAGCCACTTACCTGAGAGTTGGAATTTATCTCTAAACAGACAGAAGAAATCCTACTGGAGTTCAAGAGTCAAATGATGTCAGATGCAAGTATTATTTTTGAAAAGGATGAGAGTTTGACTGCACAAATGAAAGAAGCAGAAGGTAAGATAGTGAAATCTATTTGAAAGATTGTTTTTTTTCTTTATTTATTTTTATAACATTTTCAATTCAGAAAAAATAATATTAGGTATACATCCATTCTACATATCAAACAGTTTAATTATAGTACAGCGTCAATCTAAAAACAAATCTAACAAATCATTTACCTTTCTTAGACTATGTTCATTCAGCCTAGGGTTTTAACATTCTTTAACATCTCAATCACACAGTAGCTTCATTGGGACATACTGTAGCTTTTCAAGTTTTTCATTGATCTTTTAATCCTGTGTTGTAATTGGTCCACCAGTTCCATTTATTTCTATTCCCATCACATCTGGCCACCCTCTGCACCATTGTCACCTGCTTTATCCATTAAGTGCATGAAATCCATGACTTCCAGCTCTCCTTTTCCATTTTTTATAATAGCATTTTCCCCTGCAATAAATCTCTGCCTTGGTGGCACCAATCCCCTGGTTCTAGAAATCCCAAAAAGTAAGCAGACCTCTATAATTGTCTTTTTTCTGGCTTGAGTACACTGTGCATTTCTTGAATAACCTCTCTAAACTCACTCACGTTTGGGTAAATACAAAATATATGAAGTAAATCACCTACCCCCCTACATAATTCCAGCATTTATTTGTTGTGTCCACATACATCCTATGTAACCAACTAGGTGTGTAGAAATAATGATGTATGCATTTCCACTCAAAAATCTGAAGTTTTCTGACTTATCACTTTAAGCTCCTGCACATCTAATCCTACTGATCTGCTGTATAATGCATGTTCAGTACATTTCCCAGATTCTTACTAGTTTAATTTCAACTGTGATTTATGTGGCTTATATAACCCTGTACAGTTTAGAAATTAAACCCTTGCTTACTAAATCCAAAGTTTTAAAAGTGTCCAATAGCTTTCCCGACTGTGACATTTCCCCAATTTCCATTATCCTTATCCTGTCCATCTGATAATTCCACAGAAGAAAAAAAAATAAACAGTACCATTTTTTGGTGGGCCTTTAAGTTTGGTATTCCTAGTCTCCTTTGACCTTTTGAGAGTTTTCAACTACTTCCAGGAAACTCTAGGTTTTTCTTATCCCCAGATGAAATCTGTCATAGCATTAAGCAAATCCCTGCAAGGGGTTGTACTTAGTCCAGAGGGACCAGTTGGAAATAATAGAAGGCCTCAGAGTATGGATATCTGCATGGCTTGTACCTTTTGATCTGGATTCACATCCTTTAAATCCCATTTAATGAGTCTAATCATACCATTTTCCTTTAGTTTGAAATATGAAATACTCACTTTTTGGGGTAAATTATATGAGGGAGATAGTGCAAGACATTTAATACTTTCTGAGGCCCATTTTTTTAGGATATTTACTTCTTAATATTTGAGAAGGTTTATAGTTAAATGGTAACATTTGTGTTTTTCCAAGTGCATGTTATACCTAGAAAACTCATCAAATTTCTATAACTTGTCAAAAGGCATTTCCAATTACCTGGCTGGGACTGACAAATACATAAGCAGATAGTATGCATATAGAGATATGTTTTCTACTTTCTCAGCCACCCAATATCCCATTAGTTCAGAGTACCTCACTCTCAGTGCTTAAAGTTCAAAGTATATTACAAGCAACGATGGGAAGAGGGAGAACCTTGCCTTGTCCCCTGGTTATTGCAAAAGTGGGGGTTAATTCTGCATTTACATTTATACAAGCACAGGCACCCTTATAACTGTTTTGTATCAAGTGCATAAAATCCTTTGGAAATCCCACCTTTTGTAGAAGTCACGACAAACTAATGAAGTTAAAGCCAGAAGTTGTAGAGCCCAAATGCAAAATCCACTACCAAAATGTAAACACGAAACTCTTTAATGTAAGAGCTTTCAGAAGAAATGGTATTCTTCCTTCTTCAGACAAACAGTTTTACAAACATAGCAGTCCTTAAATAAGCTTTGTAATCATGTGATCAATTTACCAGAATAATTCTTTAAATAATTGATTAATTGATTAAATACATTACTTTTTGCATACTTTTACAGTATTCACGTTAATAGTGCATATTATTGAGTATGTTTAAATAATATTATAACGCAATAGTGTAACACTAATTTAAACACTGTTTTAAAACATGCCGTTTAAACGCTCAAGAAGCCTCCATTATTGTGATAAGCTTCTTATATTTACAAAACAGCTCTATATTTATTATATTTCAAACGTAAGACATGAATTATGAATGTAAAAATGTATATATATAATATGTAATATTAATCAAGATTTAAATATATATTTGAAGAAAATAAATATGTAAATAAAAATTAAAACAGAATGACATGAGAATAAAATGAAGTAAACAAATACATTCATTAATATTAACACCAATGTTACTATTACTTCCATTTGAAAAATCTCATATATTATTAAATTCTACTACAAATGAAAATAATATTTAGAAATAATATTTAAAATTTAAAATTTAAAAATATGCTAATCTACTCTAAAAAAATTAAGTTCACAATACTTCATCTCTTTAGCGCTAAATGTTTAAGAATACACGACAAAGAGACATGTAGAAGCTTAATATAAGTATTTCCACTTCAGCCTGTCAACCCCTTTACAACATCTAGGTTAATCAAAAGTAAAGGATCTTTCTTATTTTAACCTCCTGTATTTCAAATAGGGTTTGCAATACATTGTCAAATGTTTGCCTTCCCTTCAAAAATCCATACTGATCTTTATGTATTAACTGATGGATTACTTTTGACAGTCTTCCAGCCAAGACTGACATTAACATTGTATCAATCTTGATGTAGAGCAAATATCAGTTTGTATGAACTCATTGTCAATGGTCCTTCCCTGTTTTCAGGAGTGGTTATTACTACTCCCTTCCAGGGGGTATCTCCTGGGTAAGAATTACTTGATTCAAGACTGGTAGAAGCCTATTTACATGTTCTTTCCAACTTTCTATATAACTCCATGAGAATTCCATCTAGCCCTTGAGGTTTCAGAGTTCAAGACAACTATCGCATCCTGTACTTATAAATCAGTCAAGTACTGCAACCAATTAATTATTTGCCTAACAAATGAATAGTAGTTAATTATAATTAAATAAATTACAAACATATTGCAAAAAATGTGGTGAAAATACAACCATCAGCTACAATAGTTAATGATATCAATACTTATAGATATTATTTTTGAAAAATGAATGATAAAGTGCTGCTTACTGTGATGGCTCATAAGTCTTCTTAAGACACTCAGTCTTGCTGGCTAGGTTTTGTTGAAATCAAAGTCTGGTTATAGTTGCAGTCACAGTTTGTTGCATACAGAAATTTGCAGAATATACACTGATGAGAGAATATATTTTGCAGCACCAAACTCAGAGCAGTAACAAACAACTTTTTATAACAAACCACATGGACTAATGTTGCAGCTTCAGGTACTGTTCTACTTTACTTCTTGAACAACATGGATGATGTGAGAGATATAACATTTACCTCGGAACAAATGCATCCCTACCAGTACCTCTAACATAACTGAATTAATACAGATCTTATATACAGTTCTAGTCATGCACACACATATAGATTTCCTCTTGGTATTCTATTTTGATCTTTGTATGAGAACATCTGTTCTTGTGAAAATGCTGACTTCAAACTTTTTTACTTAACAATGTCATATGATGCAGATTATTTTCCTGTTGTCCAGCCTTTAAGGAACCAGATTAACTTTTTTCTGGCAATGTGAAAACATACATCCTGTTTTTACATTTTTGCTCTTATTGACAATGTAATGCAGATTTGATAGGAAAACATGTCCATTAAGCAAGTTCCTTATTTTTCAAGCCACAGTCATATAGTATGGATGCTAATCACATAGCGAATCACATAGTGACAGAACCCACAGGGTCAGAGTTGCTGGAGCCATGTCAGACTCAAAGCCTGTCACAAGTGGTGTCCCACAGGGCTCAGTCCTGGGTCCACTCTTGTTCGGCATCTACTTTTCTGAAGTACAAGCAAACACAGGAGGGTTATGGCTGACAAAGTTTGCAGATGACTGCAAACTGGGCGCCATAGTCGAAAACACATCTGACACAGATATCCTTCAGAAGGGCCTCACAGAAACGGATAACTGGTGCCAGAGCCATGGCCTAAAGTTAAACACCAAGAAATGCATAGTCATACCCTTTGGGAAAAACAAGGTTACCCCTAGCTACCATATAGGTGGCAATCCACTGAGCACAGAAGAAGTCATCAGGGATCTGGGGACCCAGGTTGACAGTAGCCTTTCATTTGACACTCATGTTGCTAAAGTAGTTAGGAAAACCTTCTACATTGCCCACCTGATCATGAAGGGATTCACATCTAGATCAAGGAGGTCATCGTCCCCTGTACTCATCACTCATTAGACCTATGATTGAGTACAATGCCCCATTCGAATGTATCTGACCCGACACCTGCAGCAGCTGGAAAGGCCCCAAAAGTTCCTCACCAAAAGGATAAAGGGTCTCAAAAATATGTCTTATGCTGCCCGACTGAAAGAACTCCAGCTCTATTCAGTCTCATACCGCTTGCTCAGAGGTGACCTGTGCCTGACATATAAGGCCATGTCAAACCCAGATTTGATGAATATGCTTCACCTCAAAAATCTAGATCCTCAGAACCACAAGGGCGGAGACTTAAACCTTGACACGGTTATTAATAGAACGTGCTGGAGGGACAGATTCATCACCCAGAGACTCCCTATGCTGTTGAACAAAATCCCGGTACATGTGAGGCAGAGCACCTCGCTGGCCTTGTTCAAGAGGAATCTTGACCAATGGATGGGAGATCGCAGATATACCCCAGGGATTACTTCAGTGTCACTGCTTGACAGAGGCACAGCAAAATAATAGGCATAGTTTTATTCAAACTAAAGGGGTGGCGAAAGCCACATAACTATGGGCTAGGCTTATAAATGCCCTTGGGCAGATAGCCTAGTATGAACCTATGAACCTATGAACCTATATTGTTAAACTCTATTTCTACATTTAAGCAAGCTTTATTTTATACCTAATTTATGTTACATATTTGTAACAGAATTACTTTCAACCTTTTATTCACAGTTAAATACACTCTAACAATTCTCTCTTTTTATTTTTTAACTTACTCAAAACACTTTATACTGATATGTATTTTGATCACATTATATAGAAACACATTAAGAAACAAAACCTTTAGTCTTCTTTTGATACAAGTCAAAATGCAATTTTACATAGTTAATAGAATGATATCAAGTATTACTACTAAAACTGAATATATTTAACAACTTTTCTTTTGCAGTCCATTCTGTGAAAATATTTCACCAGTTATGAACTGTGTCTGTTTTAGTTTTATTTTTTAACTTGATTAATTTATTTTTTTGCAATCACATAATTTCATTTATGACTTAGAACTGTTCTATTAAATCTTTGCAACTATTGAATTAACTCTTTACTTTTATTAATCATTTTATATCAAAAGATTAGATATAGACTAATATCTATAAGAGACAAGAACTATGTGCTACTTCAAGCATTTATACACTGCTGAAAATATACAGTTTCAATGTCATTTTAACCATAAAATTGTGGTCATGTCTCAGAACTGCCTAGTAACACATTGGCTGACAGTGAGGTGAACATATTAAACACCTTGGTAAAGTACTGAACTGGGCTTAGATAATAAATATTTGAATGTAATTATTTCAGTATATTTAATACTTAAGGATTAAAAAAACATGATTTATACACTAAAGAATGCTATGTACATGTTAGTCCATTAGCTGTATGAATACAATATTTTAATATATTTTTCCTCTAACTGGGGTAATCAATACTAGTACTGATAAAATGATGGTACAAAAACCAATAATAAGACTCCAACTTAAAACCAGTGATACAATTACAATTAGTAATAAAATTTCAACTTGACAAATTAATTTTCAACTTGTTACTTTACAATGTGTTCTATACAGTATATATCTATGCGGACTGTCTGCTACTCATGCATTTTAATCTAGTAGGTACCCTGGACCCATTTTTTAAACATGGTTTTTCCACATATATTCATTGCTAGACATTAATTTTATTTGTACTGGATTATTTTGTATTTGTACATACAAAGAATGTAAAGTGCACTTAGTCCAATCTACAAATTTAGTAACATTAACATAAAGCAGAATCTCGGACTAGTAGAATTGCCACCAAAGACATGGTATTAATCTATATACCCAGCAATTAGTAACATTCATGATTTTTGCATACAAACATTGTCTTGCCAAAAACATATTAAACAAATAGTGACCATTCTTGCTCAATTTTTACATATCTTTACTCTCTCTTATATAGCTTTAATAAAGCAATTTTAAGCCATCTCTTATATAGCTTTACAGTTTAACATGTTGTAAATACAATTTAATGCTAAACAATACAATAATAACTAGCATGATAGCTATTAGCAACTTGTAAAATATCTTATCTTGTCAGGTTTAATCCTGTATTTCTAATGCACTAATACATGTTTTCCCCTCTCCCCTGAAAGAGTGTTATCAAGAAGGAATGAGATATTAGTTCTTCCTGTAGCTTTAATTTAGACCTTTTGCAATACATACTGTTTACACAGTTAAAGTAAAACTGAGAAAGTACCCCCCTGGAGTATTGCAGTATTGCTTATTTGTTTTACGCTGTGAAAATAAAATGTATGTCAGCCCATCACTTGTTACTAATAAACTATGGACCTTTGTCTGATTTGATCAATTTTTTATAAAGCTTTTGCTGTTTACTACTACTAGTAGGTATTTATACCCTCTTGCATAATTGATTTAAACTGTATGTATATTATGGCCCATTTGCTGACTATACTTGATGTAACTGAGGTTTTTTTACTTTTAACCTTTACCTGCAAACAGATTATCAATGACATATATGCACAATTGTGATGTTTTATTACAATTACCAAATAGTGTTGCATATGAACATTTAACAATTATGTTTTAATAACAATAATGTTTTTAGAAAAACTCAAACCACTTGTCTGGCAATCAGTCTTGTTTTTTTTTACCTTATTTTTCCAACATTTCCTGTAACTATTCATCCAGTCTAGGAAGGTCTGAGTTCACATTTCACACTCTGTAGACCATAGTTAACTCTTTTAGCATTTTTCCTTTAATCAGTTGTTAATACACTTGCAATTTAATAGTAAAATGCAGTTATAAAACACTTAGAATTATAATAAGCATTTGTGATTTGCATAACTATGCAGTTATACTGCATAAATAAACATTATTTTACAATTAGCTTGCATATGTTTGTAACTTGGATTTCAGTATTTTTTTATTTATTTAACTGCCCTGGCATTCATTTTACAAAGACTGTTTGACTAATACCATCTGTGATTTTATTTATTTTTAAAATTCAGAACTTTAACTGTTTGGTGTGGTGTTACTATACAATTATAAAAAAAATGTAAAAAAACAAATAGATATTAGCTTAACTAACACACGTTTATATTTACACTATTTATATTTGCTGTTGTCTGCCTGTTACTCTTGTGCATTGTAACAGATGTACTTTAGATGAAAAGAAAATACATGCATGTCAATCTTGTGACTTTAAATCTTTATACAAGCATGCCAGTCTTATGACTTTAAATCTTTACCGTTATTAGCTATTTTATTTGATTTTTATACACTAGAACTGTTTTGTGTACCTTTTGACTATGCTACGAGAATGGCAATCATTTGCTCTACTTTAATGTAGTACTGATAAATGTCTTGCTTTAATTGAATGGAAGTTTTAAACATTTGAGAATGATTTGTCCATACATCAGATCCTGCCATGTATGCTTAACCATTTTCAAAACATAAACATATTATAAAATATATCTCTTTTGTACAGATCAGCTGTAGTTTCCTGTTCTTCTCCAATGTTTTCTTAAGCTCAGCTGTTGTATGGAGGAAGTCAGTCTCTGTCAGTTCAACTAATTTATTTTTTTTTTATCCTGTAACTGCTGTTCAAGAGTTTCATGTAATGTTGCATGGTCTTTCTGACATTTTTCAGTAACCTGTTCTGCTGAATCTAAAACTCCTATGCAGTTTTGAAAAAATGTTTGTATAACTTGTCTAAGCTTCCTGAACTCACTGTCTCTTCTTTTAGAAGTTTATTACATTCTTTTGTAACAAAATGTACTAGAGGTCCTGTCAGTAACTGATTTGACTATTGTTGCAACTCTGAAATAAACATTTTACATGTGGAGACAGAACATAACTTTTCAACATTTGAATATAATGAAAACACTTTACACTTAGTTAATTTTTTATCATGAAAAGGACTGCCTTCACAGTCTATTTTTTTAGCAATATCATGCAATACTTTTTATGTCATGGCACACAAAATGCAGTTTCTGTTGAATCACACAATAAACAATTGTCATACCCTACATGGTTTACTTTGAGATACCAGTCAAATATTGTAATACATTTGCAGAATGCCTTACTATCAACTTGCCCTGATAAGGATTTACATTTACTAATGTGCTGTGTATACCAACACTGAAATTTACTAAAGCTTGGCTTACACCTGCTGGAATTATGTTTAATAGCATCCATACTAAAAATGTGACATAGAAAAAAGTCTTACTAGTTAGCAAAAAAAAAAAAAAAAAAAACAGGCGATCAGGCTGTTGTTGCTGATGGCTGGAAATGTTTCAGAGTCACTCAAGAAGCTGGTGAAATGCAACAGGCAGTGAACTGCTGTGTATAGTAGATGTCCACCTTTTCTTGAAGAATTAATGGCACTGCGACTTTCCTGGACTTCAGGTTTAATCTGGATTCAAACGTCTGAACAACTTTACTACTGCAAGCTGCATAAACTGGAATACTTCTGTTCAGGATTTACACATAGGAACAAATGTTAGTTACTGCAAATTGACTGAAGTGACCCTCTGCAGGGCTTACCACTCCCTCTGTGATCGAATGCAGGTAGGCTTGCCATTGAAAAATTAATGATAAGGTGCTGCTTACTGTGATGGCTCTGAAGTCTTCTTAAGACACTCAGTCTTGCTGGCTGGGTTTTGCTGAAGTCAAAGTCTGGTTATAGTTGCATTCACAGCCTGTTGCATACAGAAACTTGCAGAATATACACTGATGAGAGAATATATTTGCAGCACCAAACTCAGAGCAGTAACAAATAACTTTTTATAACAAACCACACGGACTAATGTTGCAGCTTCAGGTATTGTTCTGTTTTACTTCTTGAACAACATGGATGATGTGAGAGATATAACATTTACCTTGGAACAAATGTGTCCCTACCAATACCTCTAACATAACTGAATGAATACAGATCTTATATACATTTCTAGTCACGCACACACATATAGATTTCCTCTTGGTATTCTATTTTGATATTTGTATGAGAACATCTCTTCTTGTGTAAATGCTGACTTCAAACGTTCTTACTTAACAAATGTCATATGATGCAGATTGTTTTCCTGTTGTCCAGCCTTTAAGGAACCAGATTAGCTTTTTTCTGGCAATGTGAAAACATACATCCTGTTTTTATATTTTTGCTCTTACTGAGAATGTAATGCATACATAAGAGGTCAGGTTTTACATTTTTGCTAATTCTGTAGGAAAACATGTCCATTAAGCAAGTTCCTTATTTTTCAAGCCACAGTCATTTAGTATGGATGCTAATCACATATTGCTAAACTCTATTTCTACATTTAAGCAAGCTTTATTTTATACCTTATTTATGTTACATATTTGTAACAGAATTACTTTCAACCTTTTATTCTCTGTTAAATACACTCAAAGTACAGGATGTGATAGTTGTCTTGAATTTTGATAAGCCCCTGGTATTGTCATATGGGATGAAAGTGCTTAGTTCTATGGATTTATATTAATAAATCTGTTATGAGTTTATGGTCTTTGGTGTTTTTTTTTATTATGATTCTAAGAAATCTTGATTTGTTTTTTTTTCACAATGTGGGGTGAGTGGCAACGTGTCACTAGTAATAAGGAAATCTTAAATGGTTTTCTGAATAAAGTCATATAAAGGCAACCATCTGATTGGTTTTTAATTGTCATATGCAGAATGGAAATATCATTCAAATATACATAAAAAATCTGTGGAAGCTTTTACCCTAGCTCTCACTAAGCCTAATAATGAAGACAGAAATTTAGCACAAAAAACAGACAAGGGTTCTATCAAGGATCCATGTTCAAAGACTTTAGGTTGTCCATGTCTTTATGAATTTTGGGAAGGATATAAAAATATTAGCATTTGGGATCATTAACCATTAATTTAGTAGCTGAATTTGTACCTTCTTCAACTGCCAATGATTTAAATTTACTAGCAGGATTTAACATCATCTTTTGATTGAACATTCTGTCGCTTTGATGTGTGCTAGCTTCATATTAGTAGTCATTGGTATTAACCACAACACTACATCTTCCTTGTCAGCCTTAGTTGTGACTCTCTCTCTATTAGTTTGTATTATGCAGTGACAGGTCATTGACATTCAAAAATGTGCATGCTGATTAGCCAGCTCAACCAGCTTATCTAGCATAAATCGAGCATATACCAATAGAAAAAAGTCTATTAATATATACTATGGAGCTTTCCAGTTTTCTTGACTTTAAAAAAAAATAAACTTTGAAATCTGGACAGTTCAGAGGTACCTGTGAGATGAGACAAATAAAACACTAGGAAAATCAGGTATGTTATGCAAAACTAAAGAAATGGACCTGATTAACCTTGTATTTCTGCACTGTGTCTCTCTTACCTCTGAACTGTCTGGATTTTAAAATTTGTTTAAAAAACAAAAAAAAAAAAAAAAAGGCAACAGAGAGCTTCCTTTCTCTATTGCTTCCTATACAAAGCACTGATATACTGCATAAGCATGGGAAAGTAAGTCACATATGCAAGTGAAGTACATTAAGAAAGCCCTGGGATAACAAAAAAGCAGAAGAGTACTGTGGCATCATTATGCAAAGACATTTCCCCAGAATCACTATTCTTCCATGCAGGACTAGCTTAGTCCTGCACGGAAGCAGCCATTTATGAACAGCATGGCAGTGCGCCAGGCATATGAGCTCCTAAATGGACACAGAGCATATACAAGAGTAGAGGGCATCTGAGAGCAGAGCTCTCAGAATATACATGCCCCTGCAAGCAAGAACAGCAGGTTAGGTGTTCGCATACCCCAAGCAACATCCCCCCAAGTTTATAAGAGCAATAGTTAAAATATAAAATATAAACAAGCTAATTTCTTTTTATCAAACAGATAAAATTTAACCATAGGTGCAGGGGTTGGCCCATTGCTGCATTTATTGCAGCTTAAATGGCATAAGAGGATAAATATCAAGATATATGCAAATGAAGCAGTGCTGCAGTAGTGTAGTGGACAGAGCATTCACCTTACGAGCAATCATTCCTGGTGTGAGACTCATTCCAGTACATTCCATTTTCCATGTCAAGTCACTTTATGAACAATATTTTTTGTTGCATAACCTACTAAATAACATATATTTATGAACTGGAGTACTCCATTAAATGCAGATGTGAGGTGTCATTGTCATAATGTAAAATCCACAGATAAACACAAGTGCCCCATACAGTATATGTACACATGAATCAAGGATACAAATCAAAGCATTCACCTTACGAGCAATCATTCCTGGTGTGAGACTCATTCCAGTACATTCCATTTTCCATGTCAAGTCACTTTATGAACAATATTTTTTGTTGCATAACCTACTAAATAACATATATTTATGAACTGGAGTACTCCATTAAATGCAGATGTGAGGTGTCATTTTCATAATGTAAAATCCACAGATAAACACAAGTGCCCCATACAGTATATGTACACATGAATCAAGGATACAAATCAAAGGTACAATGTGTGATGAATGACAAATCCATAGAGTGTCCAAATCCACCACCTTCGCAAGAACCATTTTACATTACTGTCTAAATCAGTGAGGGGGTAAGTGGGAGTAAGCACTATTAAGCAAGAGTAAGCATATTTAAGCAGTATTGAGTGGGTTTAAGCCCGTGTGCATGGGGGTAAGCAATGTGCTCACAGGTTAAGCAATATTGAAGCTAAATCTCTGCAAGCATATTTAACCGAAAGTTAGCATTGCTTACCATCATGCAAACCCACGTAAACCCGCTTACAATTGCTTAAAAGTGCCTTAATCACTCTGTATGCAACAGCTGCTGTTTGGCAAGAAACAAAATAAACAGCTTTTGCAGGTCTTGAGCCCAGGACCCAGTACACTATAGTCACAGTAGTTAACCACTAAGCCATCATAGCAGTACATAAAATTGAGGTATTACCAAACAGATCCTCACTATAGGAAAATCAAACTTAACATGTGAAATGAATCTATATACAGTGTTGTGTTGTATAACCTACTACATAACATAAATATGTGAACTGGAGTACTGCATTAAGCCCAGATGTGAGGTGTCATTGTAATAAAGTGTTGAAATCCTGTAATATACACAAGGACCCCATACAGTGTGCGCACACATGAATCATGGACACCAAACACATATATAACATGTAAAGAATAATAAATCAATGCCAAACAACAAATGGTATGCAAATTAAACATTAAGCAATGCTAAGCATTGCACAGCCCAGCTTAGTAGGTGTAAGCAATGTGTAGGCCAGCTAAATCAGTTTGCTCATTGGTATACCCCTTTAAGCAATGCCAACCTCAGGTAAGCAGGTTTGCCCATAGCTTAGCATTTTCAAAACCATCCAATCATGGCAAAGTGCAGAAAATCAGCCCTATTTAAACCCAACAGACAGGAATACATCTCATAACTGGTTGCAGCTTCCTCCTGCAGGCACTATGACTGGTATTGGAAAGGGTGTGTGCTTTCGGGCACAGTGCTGGGGCATCCAGGAGTCCAGAGTCATGGCAGGACTCCTTGTTAAAGACCATGACCAGAGACTGCTGCAGGGCCAGTACCAGGGTTCCCAATACAAAGCAGAAGACTGGGACCATCTTGCCCATGACCTCACCAGTGCCACTGGCATACCTTGAACTGGTGAGCAGGTCAGGCATCACTATGCCGACCTGAAGCAGAGAAAGAGGGATCTCTTGGATCAGTGGATCCAAGAGGCTAGGAGGACAGGGGGAATGTCCCAGCTGTGTGTAAGTATCAGTCCAGTACCTGTTTAATAATTGCCAGCTCATGTATATTATGGATAGTTATGGCTAAATATTCCTCTTATGTCTTTCACAGTGGCAGATGAGTGGTCTGCGAACCAGGAAGCCCATGCCTGTAGATTGCAGTGGTTGCGACTCGAGGCAGGTTAATAATACTCTTGCATGTACTGTCATAGGAAATAAATCTAAAAGTAGTAGAAAGTTAATCACCTGTATAAAACCTGTATTGTTTAAGGCATGTACTGCATACACCAGAGAATATGGCAGGAAGAGTCTCATATAGGTTGTATATAAATAAAAGCATAATGGCCTGACAATAAAGGTCTAACTGCTGGACTGCATGTGTATACTCTGGTATCATATGGTAATGTAGAGTTGCAATCTCTTATTAATACTGTTGTATTAAGCACTGTTACCCACACTGCACTACATAAATAAAATGTGTATAAATGTCTGTATATGACTGTTGTAATCACAAGA
>NC_056733.1:853838513-853956013 GCF_019279795.1 Protopterus annectens | reverse complement strand
AGTGACATACATCTGTACAGAATCCCACTACTTTGTCAGAAATAGACAACAGTTATGGTGGCCCGGCAGCAGTACATCATGTAAATATTTGGACATAACATCACACTGGGTAATTACACTAAGCTGCTAGGCATATAACAAAGCACTGTGCAAACTACAGGCATACTGCCACAACACTGGCCTACATTTTGTATGGGGGAATACACATGTACCTGGCAGGGAAGTGTAAGTCACCCAGTATTAGGGTGTTTGCTTGTATCATAATATTTCACAGTATGTTTCAAAAGCTGTAGTGGGTATCATGGGGCATGGTGGGGGATCTGTAGCAAGCTATACAATTTGTAATGCAGTCTAACCTACTGTTAGTTGCACCGGGGGTATTTCAGCCACATTCTGTTGGGAAAGTAGCTTGGTGGTGTGAATATCCTTGGTGAATATGGGCACTCCTCCATCTTTACTGTTTTGGTCCTGGGTTGGTGGCCAACAGGTGTGGTAAGAGCTTTAGCTGGTATTACAGGGGTGCTCTCTGGAGACTTGGATCAGGCCTCTATTACTGCACAGTTATCAATGTTCTCCATTTGTAGGTGTGCGTAGTGACTGTGAATGGCCAAAAAAGCATTTATCCCTACACACACATGCACACAACTAAACATACTCACAGAGTTTCATAGCTGCCATGTATGGGAATAGTACTTCTACTTAACTAGTATATCACACTATAGCATTATGCAGTTATAGGATGTGCCACAGAGTTTACAGGGCTATTCTGTTCCCAAAGGTGTATTTCAAAGTGAATGACAGCAGGCATGCCAAAGAAGGACGATGGAGGTTGTAGTGACTGTGAATGGCCTTACAAGCATTGCTCCCTACACAGACAAACAAACATCCACACTTGCTATAACTGAGAAGAGAACTCCTACCTAACAAGTTTATCACACTACAGCATTATGCAGTTAGAGGACAGAACACGGAGATTACTGGGCTACTCCTTCCCCAATGATGTATTTCAAAGTGAATGACTTTTGCAGGCTTGCCAAAGAAGGGCAATGGAGACTGTAGTGACTGTGAATGGCCTCAAAAGCATTGCTCCCTACACAGACAAACATCTACACTTGCTATGTCTGCGAATTGAACTCCTACCTAACTAGTATAGCACACTAAAGCATTACACAGTTACAGAACACTCCACAGAGATTACTGGGCTATTCTTTCCCCAAAGGTGTATTTCAAAGTGAATGACATCAGCAGGCTTGCCAAAGAAGGGCAATGGAGGCTATAGTGAATGTGAATGGCCTCAAAAGCATTGCTCGCTACATAGACAAATGAACACACACACTTGCCATGTCTGGGACTAGACCTCCTACTAACAACTTTATCACACTACAGTATTACACAGTTATAGGATGCACCACAAAGATTACTGGGCTATTCTTTCCCCAAAAGTGTATTTCAAAGTGAATGACATCAGCAGGCTTGCCAAAGAAGGGCAATGGGGGCTATAGTGACTGCGAATGGCCTCAAAAGCATTGTTCCAGACACAGACAAACAAACACACACACTTGCCATGTCTGGAAATAGAACTCCTACCTAACTAGTATATCATACTATAGCATTATGAAGTTATAAGATGTGCCATAGGTATTACTGGGTTACTTCATCCCCAAAGGTGTATTTCAAAGTGAATGATATCAGCAGGCATGCCAACGTAGGGCATTTAAAATTATAGTGAGTGTGACTAGCCTAAAAAACATTGATCCCTAGACAGACAAACACTTGCCATGTTTGGGAGTAGAACTCCTACCTAACTAGTACATCACACTACAGTATTATACAGTTATAGGATGTGCCATGGAGATTACTGGGCTGGTATTTCCCCAAAGGTGTTATTTCAAGGTGAAGATATCAGCAGGCTTGCCATAGTAGGGCAATGAGGATTGTGTGTGCATGGGACATAACCCATTCATCTAGAGGCAGACACACAACACTCAGGCACACACAGGTTTGAATTCCATACGTACGTGTATACAACTCCTAGATGACTACTGACTTGTACAGTCATGTTACAGTTAGCACAAGCACCACAGACACTATAATGCTGAGGGATACCAGAGACAAATGTCTACGGTGATTGACATTTGCACATCATGTGGTTTTAGCCAATTGGATGTGTGCTGGGTGGGACAGGCCTCATGATGGAAGGCTCTTTATCACTGTCACTCTCTTCCACACATCTATGTATGTGTATGTTTGGCCTATTATAGTGTGTTGTCTTTGGAACTATGTGTGTATTCCTATCCAATGTGTGTGCAAAGCATGACTGGTGTGTACTGAAGAGTGTATGCACTAACATCTGTGACTGTCAGATATGTATGGTCCACTGCTGTTGCCAGACATGGGCTTCATTTTGAGTGACCATGCCCAGTATGACCTTTCATTATTTTGTTGTCTGGCATGGCCTTCATTTCTCTAACTGTGGGAGCATGTCCAGTATGACCTTTTGTACTGAATGTGTGAATCCATTGCAGGTAGATTGTACTCCGGTGCAGACTTTTGTGTTCTACACCTACATCTAGCAACCTGTTTCTGCGGGATATCTGTACATCGGTTGACAACATGGGGTCAAAATGGGCAAAGAATAGTGGGTTACTGTAGGTAATTGTGTCTATGCTGCTTTTGCTACATGGTCTTGGTGTTAGTAGAGATATTCAGACATATGTACTGTTTTACACTGTGATGTTTTATGTCATCAAGTACTGTCAGGTATACATATTTGCTTGCAAGAATGTCCTGGGGAACACATGGTGAATGCAGCTGTGTCCAGTATTGTGGTCTGCAGCCTACATATTCTTGCACAATCATGCCATTCTGGAGGGGAAGCTGCAGGCACTGGCTAATGGGTCTGTGTAAATGGTTCAGCACCTTGGTATAGTGGTGGCTGAGTATCCCATGGTTATACATCCATTGATGTGACAGTATGGCCATATCCTGCTGTGGCCATACCTCACAGCTGTACAGATTCACACAGGTTACCCAGAGGCAGGGGTCATAATTCTGGATATTACCCCTTCACATTGTGGTTTATGAGAAGGTTTGTAGCCACCCATTCCTGTATTTGCAGGCAAGGATAGTACGTGCACACGGCTGAGTTTCAGACTTCACATACTCCATGCCATCCATGCTCCTACCTGACTCTATTATTCTATCCTCTTCCAAACATTATGCAAACATTATCTGATAAGTTCCCTATAGTTATCACCTCATCCCAGCAGTAATTTAGTGTTGATCCACAGTTCATGCAGTAAGACATGGTGGACATGTTACTGGGATTTGTCGACATGACCTTGCATTTGGGTTCTGTAGACTGTGTCATGTTGTTATTTGGGAGTCCATGACATAACATACATTGGCAGTATGGGTGAGACATAGGCCCTTGGCAGAGGACTGTAGGGAATTTGGTAGTGATGCAGGCCAGTTGTACCAGGCTGTTGCATTGTGTCACTCCTACAGTCCCAGACTTCAAGACATTATATTCCCCTGGGGTGACAGGATAGGTGTGCAAGGTGTTAATGCCAATGCTTTCTGTCATTATTGATCCAGTGGTATGGATGCTGGCAGGGTGCTGCTTACAGCTAGGGACACACCTGCATGGGACACCTCCTCTGCATGCTGCATTCTTTGGCTATTGCCATACAGAGGTGGGAGTGATATTGCACTCATTCTCAGCAGCAGGGATAAGACCTGTGAGGTACCTGTGGGTGATGGTGGGGTGAGCTGGGTGCATGTGTGCTATGGACACTACTTACATCTGACTCACAGATATGCATGGGGCGTTCCATTTATGCTGGCCTGTGCAGGGACATCAGCAGTTTCTCAGTACTTCATACCTGTGACCTTTGTGGTCACAGGTATGAAGTACTGAGAAACTGTGACCTTTGTGGTCTGCCAGTGTTTGGCCAGACAACATCGGTATTCCATATTACAAACCCAACTAATGTGCTGCTAACATGTATGTACAATTCCAAATGTGTATCCATTTGACAGTAACATATTATGCACATTCTGTCTGGGGTACTTCCACCTGTGTACTGTTTGTATGTCTGGGCCCACATTCATGCCATACCCATCTTTCAGATGGTGGCAGATATTACTTCCAAACATTTACTATGGCTTACTGCTGGAATGTATTTTGCTGGGATGCATTATGTTTGGCACTGCAGTTGTGAGAACTTGACCCTGTCATCGGCAGTTCTACACAATAGCCACCAGGACAAACCTCACCATGCCTACATACTGACCACTCTCTCACAATATACAACACACACCAACCTAACACACGCAGCCCTGCATATTGTACACATGCTACAATCTATCCTGCTACTTTGTCCGGCTCAGGTAATCTGTGCTCCACTGTTTTTATACCTACACATACATGTTACTACATTTTTAGATAGGATTGTGGGGGGGGGGGACACCTGACACTTGTACACATTTGCTATGACTGTACTGGTATTTCAGGTACTCCATTTCATTTTGTATTCTGTACCTCAGTACCTGTGGCTAGTATTCTTAGGCCTACACATACCTTGGTATCCACTGTGACGGGTTCCCCTCTGTTAGTTCTGTGTGTGAGGTGTGGCCAGCACAGCTCAACAATTTGCTGTAGGATGTCCCTGTCCACCCTATAGCGCTCCACTATCTCCAGCTCATGTAGCTCCTGGTAGGTTAGCCTGGGTCTGTACATTCTTCTCCTTCTCCTCACTGTGGGTTGGTTGACAGCATTCTCATACTCACCACCCTCAGCCTCTTCCACATGTTGATGTATGATAGCCACTGCAGCCCCTATCATTTTGTTGCTTTTGTTTGGTAAAATTTCCCTGCTTGTGTACACCGGTGGTGTAGAGTATGTGGGAAAAACCAGAGGGTAAGGTGTTTGCATAGTTTATAGTGGTGTGCTGGGCTTGTCTGCTGCCTGTGTAATTGGCTGATTCTGATACATTTCACCTGCCAGCTATGCTAGTTCTTTTTGATTCCCTTCCTACTGCTGTTTTCCTTTCCCATTGCCTTCCTGTTTAAGCCCAGGGGTGCACCGCATAAGCACAGTGCTCAGACGTGAACAGAGCTACTTTTTCCTGTTGTTTTTTATTTAAAACCCGGTGTGCGGCACTCACACCCACTTAAGCAATGTAAAGAGTGATAGGCAACCACAGACACACACCCTTGCTTAGCTCTGCTAAGATAAGAGCAAACCAGAACCACAGAGCTCCAATGGAATGGATTCACACATTCAATACAAAAGGTCATACTGGGCGTGCTCCCACACTTAGAGAAGCTAAGCCCATGTCTGACAAAAATACTGTCAGGTCACACTGGGCATGCTCCCACACTTACAGAAATTAAGCCCATGTCTGGCAAAAACAGTGGACTATACATATCTGACAGTCACAGATGTCTGTGCACACACTCCTCATTACACACCATTCATGTTTTGCACACACATTGGATAGGAATACACACATATATCCAAGGACAACACACTATAATAGGCCAAAATTACACATACATCGATGTGTGGAAGAGAGTGACAGACAGTGACAAAGAGCCTCCCATCATGTGGCCTGTTCCACCCAGCACACATCCAATAGTCTAAAACCACATGATGTGCAAATGTTAATCACTGTAGACATTTGCCTCTGGTAACCCTCAGCACTATAGTGTCTGTGGTGCTTGTGATAACTGCGTAACATGACTTTACAAGTCAGTAGTCATCTAGCAGTTGTATACACATACCTGTGAAATATAAACCTGTGTGCGTGGAGTGTTGTGTGTCTGCTTCCAGATGAATGGGTCATGGCCCATGCACACACACTGCATTCCCCATTGCCAATTATGGCAAGCCTGCTAATATCTTCACCTTGAAATACAGCTTTTGGGAAGGAGTAGCTCTATAAGCTCAGTGGCGCATGCTATAACTGCATAATGCTGTAGTCTGATGTACTAGTTAGGTAGGAATTCTCATCCCAGCCATGGTAAATGTGTGTGTTTGTCTGTGTAGGGATCAATGCTTCTGAGGCCATTCACACTCACTACAATTTCAAGTGTCCTACTTTGGCAGGGCTGCTGATGTCATTCACTTTGAAATACACCTTTGGGGAAGGAGTAGCACAGTAAGCCCTGTGTCATGTCCTATAACTGTGTAATGCTGTAGTGTGATATACCAGTTAGGTCGGAATTTTATTTCCAAACATGGCAACTGTAGAACTTTGTGTGTTTGTCTGTGTAGGGATCGATGCTTTTGAGGCCATTCACATTCACTACAATTTCAAATGTCCTACTTTGGCAGGGCTGCTAATGTTATTCACTTTGAAATACACCTTTGGGAAAGAAGTAACCCAGTAAGCTCCATGGCATGTGCTATAACTGCATAATGCTGTAGTGTGATGTACTAGTTAAGTAGGAGTTCTAATCTCAAACAAGTCAACTGTAAAACTTTGTGTGTGTGTGTGTGTGTGTGTGTGTGTGTGTGTGTGTGTGTGTGTGTGTGTGTGTGTGTGTGTGTTTGTGTAGGGATCAATGCTTTTGAGGCCATTCACAGTCACAACAACTTCCATTGCCCTACTTTGGCAAGCCTGCTGATGTCATTCACTTTGAAATACACCTTTGGGGAAGAAATAGCCCAGTAATCTTCATGGTTCATTCTATAACTATGTAATCCTATAGTGTGATGTACTAGTTAGATAGGAGTTCTAATCCCAGACATGGCAACTGTAAAACTTTGTGTGTGTTTGTTTGTCTGTGTAGGGATCAATGCTTTTGAGACAATTCACAGTCACTACAACTTCCATTCCCTTACTTTGGCAAGCCTGCTCTCATTCACTTTGATAAACACCTTTGGGGAAGAAGTAACCCAGTAAGCTCTGTGGCGCATGCTATAACTGCATAATGCTGTAGTGTGATGTACTAATTGGGTAGGAGTTCTAATCCCAGACATGGCAACTGTAAAACATTTTGTCTGTTTGTGTAGGAATCAATGATTTTGAGGCCATTCACAGACACTACAACTTCTATTGCCCTCTTTGGCAAGCCTGCTGATGTCATTCACTTTGATATACACCTTTGGGGAAGGAATAACCCAGTAAGCTCCGTAGCATGTGCTGTAACTGTGTAATGCTATAGTGTGATTTCCTAATTAGGTAGGAGTTCTAATCCCAAGCATGGCAACTGTAAAACTTTGTGTGTTTGTCTGTGTAGGGATCAATGCTTTTTAGGCCATTCACAATCACTACAACTTCCATTGCCCTTCTTTGGCAAGCCTGCTGATATCATTCACTTTGAAATACACCTTTGGGAAAAGAGTAATCCAATCATCTCCATGGCATGTGCTATAAGTGTGTAATGTTGTAGCTTGAGGTTCTACTTAGGTAGGAGTTCTAATCACTGCTGTAGTAACTGAGACTTTGTGTGTGTCATATGTGTCCAGTGTGTAGGTAGCTGTGAGTGTGTTATAACAGGACTCATTGTAGAGTAGGTTTTGCAAATTTCTTATATGTTGGGTCTGTTATGTCACACTGTCCACCTTACAAGCATAACAGATGTCAAACAGCAGAGACGCTGGGGGTTGACAATCCATACCCCTACATGTGACATCAAGGCCTGGTGAATAATTTAGGTAACCCTTGTATTACCCAGAGAGCACTCCCAACCCATGTTTCATACAAAAACCCACTTGGCTAGGCAACAACCACTATGTTGGTAGTTCCCTGCATATTGCCCACAGATATAACCATGGTGTGATTGCAGTGCACTACAGAGGACATGAGACCCTGTCCCATCCCTACAATAGGCAAATCATTGCATACAGTGCTCTTTCACTATGTTCCTTAATGGATGCCTGCAGCAACTGTAGAGCCAGCAAATGTAACACACAAAGGACATAACATGTCTTATACACATGTCCTGTATGGACAGATGCCACTGACACCAGAGAATACATGTATCATACTATCAATGTAGGTGCAGGGTCAACCTGGTGTCCATTGTCAGTTCTCACCACATGAGGTCAGGAATGGCACATCTGATGATAACAATCTGTCTACACAACATGCCTCAGACACCCCAGATACACTTCCACATGTCACAGAACATGCATGTGGGATGCGTGCACATGTGTCATGGAATATAGAACACATACATGGCAAGCATTGCACAGCACTGGCCACCTACAATAGTAACCCATATGACTGGATGGTGAATACAATAGCCACCTGTGTGGGCCAATCCAGACACTACACCCCTGAACCACACTGCAGACCATTGTCATGTGGCCTGATGCCAAGGTATACCTTTTACCTAACCTTGTGCAGCCTTCTGGCACAGTCAACCACTACATACCTGTGAAGCAATGCACCCATGCATGTCAGTACTGGCAAATCTTTGTCTGTGCGTGTGTGGAGTATAATGATTTGGACACCATTCACATTCACTACACCTCCCATTGGCCTACTGAACCATGCCTTCTGATGTCAGATACCTTGACATACCCTTTGCCCATATATCAACCAGATAACCCCTGTGGTGCATGTGATACCTGCATATTACTGTATTGTGGCAAACTAGCTAGGTAGGAAGTCTAATCATGACCCAGCCAACTGTGATAATGTGTGTGAGTCCCTGAGAGAGTGTGGTTGTGTTGACCTTTGCACCTGTTCTTGTGGACAGGCATGTGTACTACACCTGCCTTATCCCTTCTTTATTACAGTTGCTGATGTCACTCACTGTCAAATATACCTTTGGACAACTCCCCAACATGTAAGCTCTGTGGCACATGCAGTAACTGCATAGACATATAATAGTAATACATAGCCAGGCAGGGTCTTGAAACCCTGTACTGGAAAGTGTGTAACCCAGACATGCTTAGGTTTTATTCTCCCACCCCCTCCCTGTCTTACTTTGTCTCTGTCTCTCTCACTGCCTCTTTGGTGGATGTGAAGAAGTACACCTGCTTTGCTTAGGCAGCAGCTTGTGTATTGTAAGTGATGCTCATGATCAGCTGATGGCCTCTGCATGAATTACAGTCCCCCACTAGCTGATTGCATGTGGAACAGCTGTGGTAACATTCCCATAGCCAATTGCATGGAAACACACTCCTATAACTAGGAACATCATGTGGGTGTTGGGCTTTTTCATTCACTGTGAGCAGGACTTCATGTCTTAGTCTGGCAAACAGCATCACAGATGGTAGTAGGATATAAATCTAACAACATACATGGTGGAGACAGGCAAGCAAACAGGAGGGGGATGTTCCAGACATGACTACAGAAAAGTGTTGCTTTTCTGCATTTGGAGTAATGTTGAATTAAGAGGGTTTGTGTGGATATGGCTGGTCTACATGATTTAATACCTGTCATGACAGTGTTATGTGTTTGAGGAAACTCCCACCTGTAGGGTTATCTGCAGACTGGCCAGTGTTTGGAGTCTTATGTGTCTTGTGTTATTCACAGATTACCTATCTTAGAACTGCAGAAGCATAGTCTGAGGACTGCAGTCAGAACATGGTGACAGCCATGAGAGTTACTGACTTCATATCCCTCATAGGACATATGTCACAACAAACCCTGTTACAACAGTAAATGTGTGAAGTTATCACAGCAACATGTCAATATTGTCTCTGTGGTTGTGCCTCCATTCAGAAGTCTGTCAACCTTTGTAGATATGTCATGCAGTAAGAGGTGCATATGTTCTGTACACCATTATTTATTCACATCATACCTGATAACAAGCCAGTGAGATATCAGACTGCTAGACATGTTATGTATAGTAGGGGTTATATTTGAGGGCATAACCTGGGCATTCTGTGGTTGTGTGTACAGTATTGAGATCTGTCTACTTATGGTGATTGTCGACAGTGTGCATATTGTTAATATGTACCTTGGCTTGTGTACAGACTGTGGTAGATGTCATTGTTCTTTGTCCTGTTCTATCTAATGTTACATGCTGCTCCAGTGTATGGGACACTATCGGCTTACATGTTTGTAGGGCGAAACACACACATGTCCCATACCACACACAGGCATCGGACCACACTGTGTAGTGGCCCAGTATATGTAAGGTTAGTCTGTGAGTGGCACATATGAGGATGGTGTTGATCAGACAGTCCATATACTGTAATATTAAGCTCCCTTACCATATGTGGCTATGGCTGTGTTCACATTGGTTGTGGGTATGCACTTTTACACAGGTGTCTGTTACTCTGTGCTGTGACATGCCTGTAGAGCCTGCTATATATGCAGGTACATGTTTATTCCCACATAAGAAATGTAGGCCAGTGCTGTGGCAGTCTGCCTGTAGTTTGCAAAGTGCTTTGTTGCATGCCTAACATAATTAACCAGTGTTATGTTATGTCCAGATATTTGCCAGATGTACTGCTGCCAGGCCACCATAACTGTCATGTGTTTCTGACAAAGCAGTGGGATGCTGTTCAAATGTATGTCACTAACTAGTGGGTAGTATGTGGCCATGTGACCTCTGCACCACCAGTTATTATGTGTCAGGACAGACAGAAGTGTGTGAATGCATAAACTCTTTGGACATATGTAGTCCTGTATTTACATGATATACCCATTTACAAGGCTGTTAACATCCACATTGTCAGGCTTGGTCCACATATCTTGCACTAAGGGGATCTGTGTATACCTCTGGACTGACCAGAGTGTATCAGACTGTCCGCATTTATTGGTCATATCTCTGCTATATTCACCAGGACCATTACTGTGATTTCAGTGGTACTGTACTATGATGATCTTAGGATGTATGTCAGTAACTGATGGCATACATGCCAATAGCAGATATGACCTCCCACATACAACATTTCTGTTAAGAAAACCCCTGTTACAGTAGCAGCAGTCTACATATATATCTGCAATACATACATGACATCCTTTTGCACTAAGAGGTTGAGAATATTGGTGCTGAGGTATGACTCCACTCCATGTTCTGGACATATGGTAAATATATATATATATATATATATATATATATATATATATATATATATATATATATATATATATATCCATATATCTATATAGATATATACACATATACATACCTACATATATATATATATATATATATATATATATATATATATATATATACATATACACACACATATATATATATATATATATATATATGACTACACATATACAGATATATAGATATATATGCACATATAGAACATTGCTGTTGTGTATACCTTCCCAGATGTATTGCACCGTATGTATCTGATATGTGTATATTTAGATATAACAACATATGTGATGCAACAGTAATATCGCTAACACATACTACACAATTGTAGAAGTCACAGTAATTGCTCAAATCTATTCAATATGTGTGCTGACAGATATATTGGAAAAAACAACCACTGTCTTCATAGCTGTCATGGTGTAGTGGTTAACTGTTGGGGCTATAGTGTATAGAGTTCTGGGTTCAAGACCTGCAATGGCTGTTTATTTTGTTGCTGGGCAGAACAAGGGCTGTTGGATACAGAGTGGTTAAGGCACTTTTGAGCAACTTTAAGTGCTTTTGTGTGGGTTGGCACGAAGCTAAGCAGTGCTAAGGTGCAGTTAAATGTATGGGTGCTTACACCGTGTAGGCTTCGTTTACCAGTGCGCAGATCTGCTTAGCTGTTATATTGCAGCAATGCTGACACCTGCTAAGCATGGCTCAGCCCTGGTAACCAGTCCTCACATTCCAGTCTGATAAAATAGCAGGGTAATGACATCTGTAATAAGTGTATGTAATGCCATGTACATAACATGCATCTATGTGCTGTAATTATAGTAGCAAGAGGTGTGAGTCTCTTGTCTGGGACACTTGAGTATATATAGCTTGTACACCTCTTTATCCATGGAATGTGTTACATACATGGGTAGTATCCCAGGTTATATGCAGTCACACTGGCATGTAGTGTATCATTACTTTACTACTGTTGACAGTGCTTTCCCAAGTAAGAGTAGATTGCTAATTGTAGTACTGGAAACAAACACCCCTGCATGCAAAGATGGACTCTGAGTCCTCACTATCCTGTTCCTGGTGTGTGAGCTGTGTCTCATTAAATATTTCCTACTGGATAATGATCTGACATGTGGAAAATAACTGTAGACTACTGTGTGTATAGCACATCAGTGAGGGCTGCCGTCATGTAGTAATGGCATACCTATTGGTGTCAGACATCTATCTGTTAACACATTCATCCTAATGCATAGCTAGTTGGTGAGCTGATGTCTGTCAGTCCTCTGTACAGACGTGCACATGTCAGATTTATATCTTGGATACTTACAGGCAATTTATGCTTAATTGACACTGACACGTCTGCCCAGCTGTATTATAAATGCCACAGATAGGACTCAACAACCTGTACGCACCATATGCCATGGATACCTCAACTACACTACCACAGTAAACAGAACATGCTTGGGTACAGGTCTCCAAGACAGACACTAACCATGCTACGTAATACATGTTGCATACATGTCAACTGGAGCACCTCACCAGCACTCTTCAGGAGGCACCCAGATGATTGGCTGATGCATGTCACACTCACCCTGAGGGTCACCAAAGTGGTGTCTGTTGATAGATGGCCTGCTGGCACATGGCAGGTGGCATGACACCACTGTACCCATATCCCCTACACTTCCCATCTCTCCATGGACAATAGCCTGGTACACACCTCTGAACACCTGCACCAATGCACTACAGTACTGACAGATGTGTACGTGTGCATTACTGAGAATATCAGTGTCTGTGTGTTTGTAGACCTGCAGTTGGGAATACCCTGAGGCCCTTCACATGCACCGCACCACCCATTGCCATAGTTAGATGTGGCTGCTGCTGTACTGGACATTACATGTACCTTGTTATGCTCCTCTCCCTAAGGGCTACCTGAGCCTTGCAGTACCAGCACAACACTGTTGTGCAAATGGGTTGATAGGCATGGGATACCCAATGAGTTCTGGCAAGTGTGTGCATTTATGCATGTGTGTATATGTGTAGGGTACAGAATACTGAGGCCACATACTCCTATTACAATATGCATTGCCACACAGTATTAGGGATAGTGATGTTGCTGCCCATAGCAGAGGCATGACAATGCATCACCCTACTATGCCTGTGGCATGTGCATTAGATGCATATTCCTGTAATAGCACTCTTGGGATGGACAAGGGGTTGTATTACAGTCCTGGTCAATGTGTGATGGTGAGTATGTCAGAGTGTCATCATGGGTTCCAGTGCATACAATATCCACAGTGGGGTGTGGGTGCTGAGTATACTGTCATTACACTGTGGTACCCCCGGTACATGTCCCATGTACCACTGTATGGTGACCACTGTCAACATCAACCATACAGGTAACTGATAACACTATCCAGCCCAGTTATGCATGTGGTGTGCAACTTACCTGTAACACAATGGACACACTGACAAGGTAGTTAGCACTGATAGGTCCAGGTCCCTCAGATGTGTGTCTGACTATGTGTTTGTCAATGTGTATATGATGGTATGCCACACTATGTATTGTCCATATACAACCATTACATCCCCCATTACCATACTGTACATGCCTGGGGATGTCCTGCATGTAACATGTAACCTGGAACACACCTCATCCTAAAAGCTGTGTGGTGTGTGCAATTAAAGCCACACACATCAGTAGCATTACATACCTAGGTAGGGGTCTAGTCCCAGTGTTGACAAGTAAGAGTGTGCGTGTATGTGGAGGGATCTACTTCAGGTTGCAGAATATACATGTCCCAGAGGTTCATCTGCCCAAGAACTGTGTGGCATATGCTAACATGTCACAGGTATCATCCTGTGGACATACATTCCATTACAACTAGTGTTAGATGTGTAAATGGCCTCTTCCCCACTGTATAGGTGTGCAGCAATACTGGGGTTGGTATATATAGCTGGGTGTGGCTGTTGTGGACACAGCCAACATCATTGCAGTTACTGTTGAGTGTATCACCCCGTACAGCTGGCCATAATACTGTACAGTTCATGTTAACAGGTTAGGTAGTTGTCTATCACACTATCTGTGGTTCTACAGCACCCTCCAAAGGGTAGGGGTGTGCCACCCACACCAGTATACATATGTTTACTGTGTTGAGGATTGCACTACATTGGGGAAGGGGACATATACTCTGCCGGTACCATCGTCAATGACATTAAACTAGCAGACTGTTTATTCCACAATGTTTTGTTCTGCATAGTCTGGCTTGGTGGAATTACATAGGCTACAATGGGTTCCTTGCACAGGTACATGCATCCATGTGTACAGTATTCTCTGTGTAGTGCATCAACACTAAAGCCTCTGTGTGTGTTATACACAAACATGTGGTGTGCACCACCCAGTACAACTACCATTGTCCACTATAGAAGGACTGCTAACAGCAGCCACTATGCACTCACCTCTATACTCCACCCCCAGACCTCTCAGCCATGTGACACAGGCAGCAACAGTTATACAGACCTGTGGCATGTGTTCACCTGTACCCAGGATATGGCACAGCCAAGGTATCACCACAGTGCCATACCCCTTGTGAGATATGATAGCAGACCATCCTCCTGCTGACACATGGACACCTACAACACAAACAGATAACATTATTGAGACCACAATCACTCAGTGTTAATAACAGGTATAATGCATCGTGGCTGGACAGCTACATTTCCTGACATGTAAGCATTAAACATTACTGCTGACAACATGTTACACAGCAGTACATTGGTACACTGTAGTACAGTCACTGTGTGCATCAGAACCATATTAGCCTGTGCCTGCATCGATGTTATGGTTGACAGGGATGTGGTACAGGTATCATCATATGCACAGGGTGTGTTGTTGGTTTGCCAGTGACCTAGGTTGGGACATACATTTGATACCATGTGTGTGAGTGAGGGGTTTTAATTACTGATATGGCCATGGTGATGTGGTGTGTGTAGGTATGGACTTGCCCTAGGTGTGTTTGTATTGTGTGTGAGTATGCATGCACGCAGTTCTGCCATGTGGCTGCCTTATACAGGTGTTTGTTGGACAGCTGCACACCATACCTGGCAGGGTATGCAGTTCACCACCTCCGGCCACTTACACGAGAACTGTACCTGCCAGGGGTTCCACCAACACATCCAGGTACAAGCCTTAATATGGTACTCTCCCCTGATGATGACATATGTCCACTGGAACCGGGTACCTCCTGGGACTGGCCAGGGCCATGTGTATGTGGCCTGCTTTGGTGTAGTGTGAACAGTGCCCCCCCCCCGCAGTGCTGAGGCTGATACTGCTACTATGGGAGTGGCTTGGTGTCCTTGCACATCCACGTCAACCTCCAGCTGTTGGTGTTGCTGGCCTACGTCCACATGGCCATCGCACCACTCCCACCACATGCTCTAGCCCAATCTACTGTCGATGAGTCCTACTATCTCACCCCACCATCTATCCATGACCTTTGTAAAATAACGGAAGGCACATGCAAGATCACGGATGTTGTCAGTTACAGCTGAAAGAGTAGCCCTCTGCAGCCTCAGACCCTGTCTGGTGTACTGTTCCATACATGCCTGCGCCTCCATGACAGCCTGAAACATGCGTCTAGTGGTACCAGATGTGGCACTTCTGTCAGGGGCACGATGACCAGCAGCCCTCCCATGAGCATCCTTGTACATCTGCCTATGTGGTATCCTGCCAGACATCTGGCTATGGATGCTGTGTCCAGCAGAGCAGCCATAGACACCACACTGTCCTGTGCACTGCCACCAACCACCAACTGTCCCTCTGCTATGGCCACTGCTGATGGGGTATTTATAAGCACTGTGACTGCGTGTGGGGATGGGGTGGATAACAGGGGGATGTAAATGATGGCACAGTTTCCGCCTCTGACAACCCTTCCTGTGCCTCAACACACCTATCATCATTTTCAGTGTCTGTATGAACACCAACATCAGATTGCCTGCAGGAAGGACCCTGACCCACCTCACCACCTATGAGGGGAAAACAAAAAATGCACATTAAGATCTATTTGTCATTGCTTAACAGTACACACATACAGAAACACACACACACACACACACCCACACACACACCCCCACACACACACACACACACACACACACACACACACACACACACACACACACACACACACACACACACACACACACACAGACACACACACACAAACACCCTAAAATTCCACCATAATACTTACCTGTCCCTGAGTTTATAGACTTTCCCAAGTTTTAATTTCAAACCTGTTACAACCTCATGAATAAACTGAAACCATGCTCTCCTTCTGCAGACCTACTGCCTTCTGAATATCTACAGATATAATCCAAGCCCATAGCCTATTCTATTTCCATATTGATCAATAGATCAATTACTGAAGGTTACATCCCCACCTTATGGAAAGTCTCCCATATAATCCCCCTACATAAAGGAGGACATTCCACAGAAATATCAAACTATCGCCCCATTGCCCTACTTTCTCCCCTAGCTAAAATTATGGAGAAGTGTATCCATAAGCAACTACTCCACCATCTAATTGAAAATAACTTACTTTCCAACTGTCAACATGGTTTCAGACCCTCGCACAGCACTACCACTGCCCTTTTGTCTTTCACTGAATATATTAACAGGCACCGAAACCTGAATAACCTTTCTTCTGCTCATCGACCTGTCCAAAGCATTCGACATGGTAAACCACCAAATTCTCTTAAACATCCTGAAATCTCTGCCATTAGACCCACTTTCCATAAAATGGTTCCAATCCTACCTTGACAACCGACAGGTACTTTGGCAAAACACTTTATCCACCCTTCTACCTGTTACCTTAGGAGTCCCTCAGGGGTCCATACTTGGACCTCTTCTTTTCTCTATATTTATTAATGACCTTCATCTAGCTATCCCACAAGCCACCTGCATACAATATCCTGATGACTCTATTATGTTCAGCTACGTCATCCCATGATCTTCATGCTCTCACCCAAAAAGTATTCAACATAGTTGAACAATGGTTCTCTCAGCATTGCCTCCTCTTGAACCCTAAAAAAACAAACTCCTCCTCTTCACTCCTACTCATAAGTCCTCTACTCTCCAATTCTCAGTAACATCTACCAATGATATTATTATATCTCCTGACTCTACCACCAAACTACTTGGTGTCACCATTGGCAATAATCTGAGCTTTGACATCCACATCAATAATACCATAAAGACTGTTAATAAAAAAATCGGTTCCCTCTATAGGATAAAACCCTTCCTTTCCCCCACTGCTAAAACTACTATTGCCCACACACATTTGATCTCTACACTCCTTTATGCCTCTCCCATTTTTACTAATCTCTCCAAGAATAACCTCAACAAATTGGAAATGGCTTTTAATAACATAGCACGATTTGCTACAGGCAACCCATTCAGAACCCATCATTGCATTAACCTAAAACAGCTAGGATGGTTAGAACTACAACACCTGATTAAATTTCACCAACTCGCCCTTGCCCACAACATTCTTTATAAACCTTCTAGTACTCCAAGTTTATCTACCCTAATCACCCCCTATACAAATCTGAAGTCCTTACGCTCATCTCACAAACTACTAGTCCACACCACTAAACCTAACAACAGAGCTGGGGATTCCCTTTTCTCTAATTCTGTAGGTAAATCCTGGAATCTTCTCCCTTGTGACCTCTCCTCACTCACCTCATTATCTCTCTTTAAAAATTAACTTAAACTTCTCCTCAAAACTCACTGGCTATGCCCCTGCTCAAAACCAGACTAGTCATCTACCTCTACTAATTTGTCTAACCTATCCAGTGCTTACTAGCCTCTGCTACTTTTTTTCATCGTAACATACTTTTCTTATCTACCCCTTTTCTTTTTTTATATCCTCTTTTTACTTTCTCTTCTTAAGTAACTTCTTTGCTACATTACTACTCACCTAACTTCCTTTGTTTACCTATGACCTAACCTGACTTATGTCTCCATACCTGAAATTTCACTGTTTTATGATTTTTGTCCTCAATAATATATCTTGTCACAAACTCTGTACCGTTAATTACTTAATACCATTGTTGATGATTTTTATTTCCTTTTTAACAATTGCTATTTTTATTAGTATACTGATATTTTTTCTGTGTTGTTTGAACTTGTATTATTATATTTAGACCATGTCTTGGAGCTTATCTCCCCGGGCCTCTACTGAAAAAGGACATGTATCCAGCTAGACTAGCCTGGTCAACAAATGTAAAATGTAAAATAAAATAAAATAAATAAAATTATTCTCTTAAGTTCGCGACTCTGCATCACACTTGGAAACTTACACTCATTAATACCAGTCATTAACATATCATTCTTCTAATTGCCTAGACAAGTGATCACAAAACATGACCTGTTACTCCATTACCTCTTTGACTTGATTGGAGGCAGTTTTACAAAGACTCACTGCTGTCATCCAGTGTTCACCTTGGGTTTGTCCAGACATCGTGAGCATGGCCCCCATATGTTAGGGGCTACTACAGTCAGTCAATAATGTCACGCACTGGAGTGTCATATGTAACTGTTGCTCAGTAGATGCAAGATCTGTTGCTCTATTAACTTATTATGTGGACAACAGTAATATTTGGATACACTCACTGGTGTTGTCTAGTAATTCCCTAATGCATCTGTAGGGCTGCATACATGGGTATTCTTTCACCTTTCTGCTGATTGCAATTATAACAATATACCTGGTGTCTAGTTTTCCTCCAAATGCATGTTCCATGTTACAAACCTTATTATACTCTCAGCTGTCCTGAGATTACATGTCAGACAAGTATTCCTGGTGTCTCATGTATCAGTCCATGTCCATGTACTGCACAATTTCAAAGGGAAGTCAAGATGTATGAACATCCCCACAATCACACATGTGCATTCATTGACGCACACACAAACACACACACACACACACACACACACACACACACACACACACACACACACACACACACACACACACACATCCTACATACATCAACCCCCCTCCACTCCACTAGGTTGCACTTATAGACAAAATACCCCCACACACACACACACACACACACACACACACACTTACAGGTGAGGCTGCATGAAGATATTACACACAGACCTCCCATTACCCATCTGTCAACATGCATGACATATGGTTCTTAGCAGCATGCTAGCAACAGTATACATGTGTGTGATGCATGGGCTGTGTTAGTAGGTGATGCCCCTTCCCCTGGAAAACACTGCACCCATGTACACATTATTGCTGTGCACCTGTACAGCACCCTGCCATGTACTGTGCACCACACCTCACAGGTGTACATACCATTGCTGAATGTGTATTACTGTGTCAGCTATGTCTACTCTGCTGCTCACAGCCCCTATATGTTTGTCCGACACATACCTGAGATGATATGTGGACAGATGTCATTTGTGAATGCCTGATGTCTGATTTACAGATGTCATCATCAGCAGTGCATGTATGGCCAATACGATACAATTACACTGACAACCGTCAAACCCTATCATGGCTATGGGGAGTGTACACATCCTTACTGATATGATGCCCTATTCCTTGATATGACATAGGACCACATTACAGCATATGTTAACATTACATGAGCCTGATATGTGACATATGACCTGTACAATCAAATGCAGTGTCAAACAAATGTGTTAGTTGTGCTGATGCTGATTGAGATGCATGCACTTTGTGGGTGCATATGTGTGCATGCCCTTATCATGATGGTTTGTTGCACCTACTGTTATGTGTACTACAGCAGTCACTATTCCTGGCAGGGGTATACTAGCATGGGTCATCTGCATTTGCCAGTATTTGGTCAGTCTGCCCTACACAAGTCCCCCAACTCTGCATGATTGCAAGGTCAGCTCATGTGCACATCCCTTGGAGTTCACACACTGCCATCACTATTGCTGTGGAGTCAGAGTTATGTCTGCCACAGTTCCTGACCCTGACTGTGTGCGGATACAGCCAGTCATAGCATCCTTTAGATCCCTGCTACAGTGCATTGTTGCATCATGATGACACCCCCCTCCCCACCTTCAGCCTTTTTGCAGATGCTTGACAACTATAGCCTACACGTGTGTCAGTTTGCAGTGTCCCAAACACTGAAGAGCATGTGTAACAGCCTAGTCCCAGCTAATAAATGGCAAACATACAAGTATACACTGGTATGGTACAGATGGGGATGGTGGGACTGAGGTGGGGTGAGGTGTTGGTTGTGTAGCACATGTATCTTACCTGATACTGTCTGTGGGTTTCCAACGTGGTCTTGGTACACCAGTACACATTGCAACGCATGCCTTTTGGGACCTTTTCTGTTATGCATACACTACCTGTAGAGAGGCCTGGCTGATGTTTCCTGTGGTACAACTGTCTCATCTGATTACCCTAACCCATGCAGAGTCCAGGCCATTGCTGACACAGGTACTGCACAGCTAGTACTCGCTAGACATTCCTGCAACTCCCTCAGTGTTGTGGCATGTTACTAGTCAGCCTGAATGACCTGTTTGCTACATGCGACATCATCTGTCTTGGATGGCCATCTGTTTATTTCCTACATTATTCCTGTCCCACACATCCTCGCCACATACATGACTGTCTGCACTGTTTGCCATGGTATATGTAATGGTGAGGTATGACTACATGTCCAACTCCTGTGTGCTACCTGTTGGGTATGGGGCCCACACCATGGCATGTAAGATGTGTGCAAGCCATGGCTGCCTCTGTTGCAGGTAAGTGGGCACATTTGATGGCCAAACGTCTTGAACAGCAGAAAAATTCTTGGTGTAACATTGGGGATGCACTCTTGCTGGAAGGTGCATTTCCATGAAGAATGCATGTGGTCAGTACCTCAACAGCTGCTTCCACTATATTTTTTCTGGAGTGTGTGCACACATATGCTTCCAGTGTTTGTGAAGGTATGTATTCCCCATATTTGCTGTCCTAACATACGATTCCATATTACACACTCATTGCTCATGTTAGGACCGCATTGCAGGTTGTAAGAGTTGTGGACTGCAGTATTGTGATATGCCGTAGTGTAGATCTGTAAAAGTTGCCATTGTAATACTGGTATATACACTGTTGTAGCACTGTATAAGGGTGATGTTTCACACATGTCCCTACTGTAGGCCATTTTTCCCACCATTATCATCATCTCTGTGCACACATCTTGCAATGACAGGATGTTAGTTATATTGCAGGAGTTTGACATACCCTTCAAATACATCATCATGGTGACCACTGTGATACAGTGCAGTTAACAGCAACAATACATGAACATTTACAACATGCATTATGGGTAGGTGTGTTAAATGTATGCATGGAATATACCATGGCCATAACATGACTGGTGAATTGGCAAACCTGAAGAAACACAATACTCACCAGCTACAGGCTGTTGCCCTGGAGGTATACCAGAGGGACCTACATAAGTGTGTGAGAGATGTGATGTCAGTAGCCACAGCTGTGGCTTGGTACAGGGTGGGTGCTGCATTACAGTGCATCAACAATACAAGCCCACAATTCTACAGATTATGCACATCTGTTTATATATATATATGTCATCTCACATATGCATGATCTAACTGTACAGATGCAGATGGGAATGTAACAGTGGTCTACTGATGTGCCCTGTGGCCTTACCTACACGCTCCTCTGCCATTATGTAGGTAGCACCAACCTCCACTATGCTGTCTGCTAGGTGTTGTGTGTGTGGGTGGGCAGGTGCCCCAAGGCTGGCAAGGAGCTCCTCAACATGTGTCGGGGGGGCTGGATGGCATGACCTCCCGATTGCAAGCTGATACCCCCTGACTGCAGCAGCATGCCCACGGGCATTGCAAAGTAGGTCTATGCTATGATGCAGGACCTGCTCATAACTGTGGTTATGCAGGCCGACATTGTTTACCCTGTGGACAAGATCATTCCACAGGGTGGTCCGCTCCTGCTGCTCATGGGCTGTTTAGCCAAACAACACCTGGTAGTGCTGCACCAGGTGTGAGATGATGACATTATTCTCCTCAACTGTATAAATGGGAAGCCTCTCCCTGGACATCTTGCCTGAAAGACATAAAGATGGAAACAGGTCTGAGGACCTCATACAGCAAGGTTATCATAGTTTTTAATACACATCTCTGTCTCCCCCCACCATATCTGCAACAACAATCTGATCATACAACTCAACAGGTATGCCTACAGAATACCTACCATTGGGACATCTATCGTATTGTACAACACTTTGTGCTATAGGTTTGTAGTCATGCTCCCTGTGGGGACACTATCACTGGTAGCCTGTTATGGACAATGTCACCTGCATGCCATTGTAAGGGCCACTATGGTTCCATATATGCACGTGGTCTATTTCTTATGTGAATTCTGCACATCTGTTGTTTTGTGTTATTGTGGATATTTATGCATGCTGTTGGACATGATCCGGGAATGTGTGGACTATTACTACCCACATATGTTCTATAACAGTGACACAATAGGATTTTACGGAACAGTTGCCAGCAGAACCACCTCTCCCACTTCATCTGGCCATGTTACCAGGCCACAGGGCATGTGGGACCCACCCTGGGGCCTCATCTACTGGTCCTGCACTACCTTCAGGAGGAACCACCTCAGGAGATGGTGTTCAACCCCCCCGGGAGCACACACAGACATGATCCTGTCAACCGCGGTCAGGTCCAGGGACTGGTGCAAAGGGAGCTCCACAGAAACTTGGGGGATGTGCTACAGCAAATTGAGGCCCTCGTACACACTCACAGGGTCCGCATGCTTCTCCTGCTCAGCCTCCACCCCAGGCACCTTCAGGGTCGTGAAGCTGATGTTGTGACTGGCCATGGGGGGGCCTTGGTCCCATTGCTTCTATATGGGGGCACATGAGGCTTCTACATCACACACAACACTCCCCATCCAGGATGTTTACCCACCACATGTGTCATATACCACCCCTGTAGGCTGCCTTCTCTATCTTCCAACCCAACCCACCTCAACAAATATATCTGCTATCCTTCCCCAAATTCCCAATCCCACTTTCACAAACAAGGGCAATGTGTTCCCAACATAGGGTTCACACCTGACATAACCATCCATTTTGCATACACTTACTGCTGTATATATATATATATATATATATATATGTGTATTGATATGTGTGATGTTCCCTCACAGATATCATGCAGCACTGTCATGCAAAAGTATAGTGTAGATATATATTATGAGTTTTATATATATATATATATATATATATATATATATATATATATATATATACATATATATATATATATATATATATGTAGGTGTCTGTATAGCTGTAGACATACATGTATATATATGCATATGTATATATATATATATATATATATATATATATATATATATATATATATATATATACATACACACACACACATATCTCTCTCTGTCTCTCTCTATATATATATATATATATATATATATATATATGTATATATATATATATATATATATATATATATATATATATATATATATATATGGGGTGCATTCAGACATCAGGTCCACACTCTCTAACTCTCCTTCCTGCACAGCTGCACTGTTCTGCCATGCTACAACACAGACAGGTGCCACATGTGGACACAGCCTAACATTGGGGGGTATATATAGAGCCAGATTTCAGGTAAGCCTATTACACACCTATGGCACTTCTGCATGCTACATTACACATTAACATGACTGTCTTGCAAGTGGTGGGCTCTGGAACTCACGTATCCATCATAACGGCATTACTTCCACCACCAGCTATTGGCCACACTAACATACATGTCTTGCATTACACAACACACACTATGATGGCTTATATCTTGTCAGTCATTGCTGATCTGCACATTTGATAGGTATGGCCCACTGCCCACAGGGACAGACACTATTGTCCATAGCAGTTGTTCAGCTGGACATCATTAGAACAACAACACCTGATGGCACATATAAATCATTCAACATCATCTATCCTATTATTATGGACCAAGTACTACATTAAATTACATGCATATATACTTCGCATACCTGTTGTGGGAATGATTTCTCTTCTGGATAGTTTGCTGTGTGGACAGCTGGATGGATGTGTTTTTTTAATTTGTTTGTTGTATTTGCTTTTTTTTTTTTTTGCTTTCACTCTCTCTCTCTCTCTATCTTGGTCACTCTCCATTAAAAGGATTGAGCTGCTTTGAATAGATTGCAGCATGGATTTTGTAGATATTGCACATGATCAGGTGATGGCCTCTGCACCAATCAGTGTCCACCACTTGCTACCTGCATGCAGCATGCTGTGTAGTACTTCCAATTACCACTGTCATGGCAACCAACTACTATAAATTTCTACATCATGTGGGCATGGTCCGTTTACCTTTCCTGTATGGAGGACATCCTTCCTGTGTGTGGGCAGCAGTGTTACAGACAGCAGGTAGCAATACCTCTTACAAGAGGACTTGCAGATCAGCCCAGCTACATATTTGTATAAGGTTCCAGACCTACAGTGTGAGTAGTGTTGTTATATGCATTGTATAGCACCAGTGTTACAGGGTTTGTGTATACATACTAGTTTAGCATGGAATGCAGTCTGTCTGTATAGCTCTCATCTGTGGGCCTATCCACTTGATGGCTAGAGGATTGCCTGTTATGTTTTTTCTGTCCAGCACACAGGTCTTGTGTCAGATATATCACTGGCATTGCGTCTGTTGAGTGCTATCAGTACATGGTTACATCCATTTCTGTTTCTGACTTCATATTCCTGACTAAGGGTATGTTGCAGACTACTCTGTAACAGCAGCAACTTTCTCAGTGTATAACAACACTATTTCAAATATGGCCCTGTGTTCTGGACTCTGTCCTTAACCTATATATATATAGCAGGCTTTGCCTGTATGACATGCAGTAAGAGGTTGTTATGCAGTGGCCTGTGATTATGTCGTACTGCCATTCCTGCCATCATTCCAGTGCTGTTGTGGTCCCCACAATATACTGTGGGGTAGGATCCATATATATGTGGGCTACAGCTGCACAAAACATGCGTGCCTTTCTGCAGTCCAGAGGTCAGTGTATGTAAAAGTATTATATGCCCCTGTAAGTCAGTCTATGGGGAAGTGGTATGCACCATATATATCCTAGGCTGTTACAACATGTGAGGGATATTGGTAGTAATCCACCTTAAGGTATATGGTTGTACAGTTTCATATATTTATACATTTCACGTTGGGAACATTGGTGGCCTATTGCTTATTGTCAGACAGACTGTTCTGTTTGTCAGTGTGATAGTGATGATTTCAGTTAAGCATTGTTATGTAACAGTTACATCCTCATTGTGGCAACCTGACTACAGAGTGTAATTGGAGGCTGCTGAACTATACATCTGCATTACTTACTGTTGATTTATTGTTATCCTCTGGCCCAGTCTTTCTTTACTGTTGTACTACTTGAAGGCCTTGGCCTGGACAGCAACATATGTTATGCTTTCAGATTACTGTATAAAATGATCTGCTTGAGAGTTGCATTACTCAGTTAGTGTGTATTTCAAAGATCTAACAGCTATATGACATGGCATATACAACTGTAATAGTACACAAATAAACATTTCTTATGTATGCAAACCTGTGTGTGGTGCCATATCCTTTAAATTCTCTGTGGGTATATGTTTCATGCAACAATTGTCTCTTGTATGAGTGAATCATACACCATCCATTTGAAAAGGTGGCAACTGTAGGAATACTGGCTGTTCAATATGCTGTGCACCCTCTAAATATGTATCGTCCTATACATATATACATATCTATGTGTGTGTATGTGTATTTATATATATATGTATGTATGTGTATATATATATATATATATATATATATATATATATATATATATATATATATATATATCTGCATATATATGTGTGTGTATATGTATCTTTGGAATGTTTATTGTTTCCACATTGTACATTCCCTATGGTAGCCAGACTGTACTGCATAATATGTTATTGATACCATCTTGAGATCATACAGGTGGGATGGATTACTGTTAACGTCTTGTGGCTATGTTGTTTAGGGTCCTGTGTATGGGACTTGCAACAGTTGGTTTTGTGTCACAGGGCAGATCTATTTGGCTATGGGGGAGGGGTGATATCAATACTTACAAGAGGCATTTAGCTTGGGCCCACTCACCCCCATTAACAGTGCCTTTGGTCATATATATATTTGTTATGTTCTCTTTAGTATCTATAGATATATATCTGTATATACTAAATATATATATATATATATATATATATATATATGTATATATATATATATATATATATATATATATATATATATATATATATATATATATATATATATATATATGTAGATGGGTCCCCTTCAGTAGATCAAACATATTATAAGTTCGAACCTCATATGGCCGAGACCATATGTTTGAACTTGTAAATGTTTGATTGGACTGAATGGAGATCTTCATACAGTGCAGAACGGGAAGATTTCTTTTTTCCGCAATGTAGTGAGATCTAGGAGTTGGTATATTTAAGTAAGGGGGGGTGTGGGGGGTGCAGGGGGGTGTAGAGCCCCCTGCTACAGATGTTTAATTTTGTTTTTTTATTGATTTTTCTTTTTTTACTTCAGTGTTCAAACTATTGCAAGTTCAAACATATGGTCTTGGCCATATGTGGCTTGAACTTGTAATATGTTCTTCCCGAATGTTTAATTTTGTTTTTTGTTGTTTTTTCTTTTTTTACTTTGGTGTTCGAACTATTACAAGTTCAAACATATGGTCTCAGCCATATGTGGTTTGAACTTGTAATATGTTCAATCTACTGAAGTAGATCCATGTAGACATATATATCTATAGATGTATGCATGTATATGTGTATATATATATACACACACACACACACACACACACACACACACACACACACACACACACACACACACACACACACACACACACACACACACACACACACACACACAAGCACACACATCTACATGTATAAATGCATTTCCTGTACTGTTGAGTGACTGTCTGTGCTGAATATGTTTGTGAAAACATCAGGGTTATGTATATCTGACATGGCTTAGTGGTAAATCACTTTGGCTATGGTATACAGAATCCTGGGTTTGAGTCTTGCAGTGGCTGTTTATTTTGTTGCTGGGAAAAACAAGAGCCATTGGATACAGAGTGATTAAGGCACTTTTAAGCAGTTGTAAGTGGGTTTGTGCTGGTTTGAGTGAAGGTAAGGACTGCTAACTTCTGGTTACAGTTTCTTACACTCAGCTTCTAAATTGCTTTACCTGTGTAAGCATTGCTTACCCCCGTGCATACAAGCTTAAGCTCACTTACTGCTGCTTAAGAGCTCTTACTCCCACTTACCCCCATGCTAATTTCTTTAAAAGAAAAGAAAAAGGGTTGATAGAAAAGTGGTGAAAAAGGGGCACAAAGAGGGAAAGACAGTAGGGAAATAGCTAGGGGTGTGTAGGATGCATGTATCGGAGGTCCATAGCTGCCAATTTCTTCTACAGCAATAGCTGTGCATATACACTGATTTGGAGGTAGATTTGGATACTCCCACCCTTGAGAGAGGGATGAGGACAAAAATAATATGTTGTGAAGCCAATTTGACCAGAATACATGTGTCCAGTGGACACGTGTGAAATGGACAGCTATGTTTGGAGCGAGATTTTTTTTGGGGAACAGATTGCCCTTTTTTTTTAAGGTGAGAGTGGGATGTTTGGGTGGGATAGTAGGTATATTTGGGGAGGTATGGTGGGTAGGATAACAGACAAGGCAGACAAGACAGCATACAGGGGCAGTATATGACACATGGGGATAAACACCTTGGATGGGGATGTCCGCACCCATGGGCAGTCAACAATGCACCTTCACGGCCCCGAAGGTGGCTGTGCTGGGGGCTGAGTAGGAAGGGCAGGCTGACCCTCTCTTTGCACCATGTGGCCCTCAAGCTGGTGTAGCAGATCTCCAATCTCTCTGCAAAGCTCGCTATGCACCAGACCACGGACCTGACGATGGGTGACTATATCCTGTCCGCACCTGCTACAGGGGGGTGAGCCCCATCCCCTGAGGTGGTTCCACCCGAAGGTGGTGCAGGACCAGTGGGCGAGGAGTTCTTGGGGCAGGCCCTAGATGAGCTCATGCCCAGTGCCACGGCCAGATGAGGTGGGAGAAGTGGGTCTGCTGGGACTGACCTTCCCAAATGTGTATGGTGTTTCAATTTTAAAGCATATGTGGGTTAGTAATAGTCAACACATTCCAGGATTAGGTATAACAGCATGCATAGATATTCCCATTAACCCAAAAAGCCAGATATGGAACAGTTGCATAGCAAACAGGACACGTGCATACATGGAAACACAGTGGCCATTAAAACAGCATGCAGGTACATTGATGGCAGCATGCCACTAATGTGGGAGTATTTCAACATGGCACATGCATAGAAACAAATTTCAGTATTTATCAAACAATAGGAAATATGTCCCAACAGTAGATTTAATTGTTTACATACTGACTGAGTTGTGTATTTAGTTTATTGTTGCAGATATGGTGGGGGGAGAGAAAGATGTAAATTAACAACTTGTATATCCCTGTAGTTCTCATTGCTTTCCTAGTCAGTGCTGTGATGTGTACCTTTCAGGTATTATTACACTACCCTATGGCCTTAGTTTGGACAGTGGTATGGATGTAGACAACTATATACATGAACTGTGTTTTACCTGCAGTATACACCTCTTACCTGATATACCTGTGGAGGTATTGTTTGTTAACACTACCTGACTGTTTCTATGCATATTCACAGATTCCAGGTTGTCCTTATGCACATACCTCTCCATCTCTTATTGCACACACTCTGGGCATGTCTTGACAACATGCAGGTAAAACTGGGACATATTTTGACTATTGCCCTCAAACCTTTGGTGAGTTATACAATGACAGTTTTTTTTTCATAGACATTTTCCAAATATTTACAGGCCTGACAGTCAGTTATATGACATTAAATGCTGCCTACATGTCAGAGATTAGCATGCTGATATGCCAGGGGGACAGGGTAACAGCCAGCAGATATGGGCCAATTCTCTGGACATTCTAGACAGATCTGTACAGTTGAGGGGTATGATTCTGTATACAGCTTACTACCACTCCCAGGATTTGAACCATGGCTGTGTGTTCTAAAATAAAACAGTGTACATCACAGTTGGGTGTGCAATATAGATATTTGCTGTGTATCTTTTCTCTGAATTCTTTATATAAGTCTCCCATGGTTTTACAATCTGACCTCTTAATTACAACACTCATACAGGGTCTGTGTGGATGACAGTGATGAGTAATACCTTATTAGTCAGAGATACTGCAACACTAACACTCCCATACAATACCATACTAAACAGTACCAGTCCAGGATTTCAATCTTTTATTTCTAGGCACAGTTTTTGTATCTGACAGACCTGTGGGGGGAATGTTTGTTAACACTACCTTAATGCTGCTACACATATTACCAGATTCCACATTATTATTATGCACATATGTCCCACTCTGTTGTTGCACACACTCTGGTCATAGCTTCACAACATGGGGTGGATTTGGGACATACTTTGCTTATTACTCTCATAACAATTTGATGAGTTGCTAGAGTGACAGGTTTGTTCTTATGGGTATATTTCTGACAGTTATGATGTCTGACAATCAATTGTATGTCATTATTTGCTGCCTAAACTTCTGGGATCATCTCACTGATTTGCCAGGGGGACAGGGTGACAGGCATGGGACTTACACCAATTATCTGCACTTTCTGACAATATCTGTACATTTGTGTGGTATGATTCTGCATAAAGCTTACTACCACTCCCAGAATTTGAACCATGGCTGTGTGTGCTAAAAATGCAACACTTCACATCTTAGTTGAGTGTGCTATTTGTATTATGTTGTTTATCTTTTCACTTTCTGTCTAAGTCTCTCTCAGTTGTACAATATTACCGCTTTTGATTACAACAGTGGTATACAGACATTCCTACACATTTTATTTATGTAGCACAGCATGGGTAACAGTGCTTAATACAACAGTACTATTAAGACATTGCAACACTACATTACCTTATGATACCAGAGTAAACACAAGCAGTCGAGCAGTTAGACCTTTATTTCCAGCCAGGCTGTTAACCTTTTATTTACATACAACCTATATGAGGCTCTTCCTGACATATTGTCTAGTTTATTCAGTACATGCCATACACAATACAGGTTTTATACTGGCAATTAACTTTCTACTACTTTTAGATTTATTTCTTATGACAGTACATGCAAGATTATTACTAACCTGCCTCACAATGCAACCTCTGCAGACTACAGGCATGGGTTTCCCGGTTCACAGCCCACTAGTCTGTCACTGTCAAAGACATAATAGGAATATTTAGCCATACCTATCCATAATATACATGAGCTGGCAATTATTAAACAGGTAGTAGACTGATACACATGACTGGGACATCACCCATCTGCCTAGCCTCTTGGATCCACTGATCCAAGAGCTCCCTCTTTCTCCGTTTCAGATTGGTATAGTGATGCCTGACCTGCTCACCAGTTCAATGGATGCTAGTAGCACTGGTGAGGTCATGGGCGAGATGCTCCCAGGCTTCTGTTTGATACTGGGAGCCCTGGTACTGGCCCTGCAGCAGTCTCTCATCATGGTCTTTAAAAAGGAGTCCTGTCATGACTTTGGACTCCTGGATGCCCCAGTGCTGCGCCCAGAAGTACAATCCTTCACCCAAACCAGTCATAGTGCCTACAGGCGGAAGCTGCAACCAGTTATGAGATGTATTCCCACCTGTGGGGTTTAAATAGGGCCAATTTCCTGAACTTTGCTGTAATTGGACGGTTTTGAAAATGCTAAGCTATGGGCAAACCTGCTTACCTAAGGTTGGCATTGCTTAAAGTGGTATACCGATTGGCAAACTGATTTAGCTGGCCTACACATTACTTACACCTAGTAAGCAGGAGTGTGGAATGCTTAGCATTGCTTAATTTTTAATTTGCACACTATTTGCTGTTTGGCATTGATTTATCATTCATTACATGTTATATATGTGTTTGGCATCCATGATTCATGTGTACGTACACTGTATGGGGTCCTTGTGTTTATTTGGGGATTTCAACACCTTATTACAATGACATCTCACATCTGGACTTAATGCAGTATTCCAATTCACATATTTATGTTATGTAGTAGGTTATACAACAAAAAACTGTATATAGATTCCTTTCACATGTCAATTGTGATTTTCCTATAATAAGAATCTGGTTGGTGATACCTCAGTCTTATCCACTGCTGTGATGGCTTACTGGTTAATTACTGTGACTATAATGTACAGGGTCCTGGGTTCAAGACCTGCAAGGGCTGTTTGCTTTGTTGCAGGGCAGAACAGCAGCTGTTGGATACAGAATGATTAAGACACTTTCAAGCAAATTTAAGCAGGTTTGCATGGGTTTACATGACAGTAAGTAATGCTAACTTCTGGTTAAATATGCTTACAGAGAGTTAGCTTCAATATTGCTTAACCTGTGTGCACATTGCTTACCCCCGCACAAACAGGCTTACACCCGCTTACTACTGCTTACAAGTGCTTACTCTCACTTACCCCCCGTCCTAATTTAGACAGAAATGTAACATGGCTCTTGGGAAGGTGGTGGATTTGGACACTCTATGGATTTATCATTCATTGCACATTATACCTTTCGATTTGTATCCCTGATTCATGTGTACATATACTGTATGAGGCACTTGTATTTATCTGTGGATTTTACAACATTATTACAATAAGACCTCACATCTGCATTTAATGCAGTACTCAGGTTCACAAATATATGTTATTTAGTAGGTTATACAACAAAAAATATTGTGCATAAAGTGATTTGACATAGAAAATACTAGAGTGAGAATCAAACTGGGAATGACTGCTCGTAAGGTGAATGCACTGACCACTACACTATTGCAGTACTGCTTCATTTGCATGTATCTTGATATTTATCTTCTTATGCCATTTAAGCTGCAATATGCATAGCTAAGCAATGGGCAAATCCGCGCACCTACAGTTAAATTTATTCTGTTTGATAAAACAAAATGTGTTTATATTATTATATTTTAAATATTGCTCTTATAAACTTGGGGTGTTGCTAGGGTAACAGGATTTGTTTTTATGTACATTTTCTTGCGGATTTAAAGTCTGACACTTGTATGTTTGCCATTATTTCAGACTTCATTGATGAGATTATCCCAGTGATTTAGCAGGGTAAATGAGGGACAGGCCAGACATATGAGCCACATATCTGGACATTCTGCATTGATCTATGCTGTTGGGGGTATGCAACCCCCTATGAGCGGTCTCGCTCATTGTAATTTCCAAATGGCAGTTCTTGACTGCGGAGGCATGTATATTGTGTTAGCCCTGCTCTCAGACACGCCCCCTGCACTCATCCACGCTACATGTCCATTTAGGAGCTGAGGCAGCATGCCTTCATTATTATGCATGGCACGCTGCTGTGCTGCTCCTAAACGGTCACTCCCATGCAGGAATAAGCTATTTATGCACGGAACCTGACTGAATCCCAGGGATTGTCTTTCAATAGGTATTTCTTTCTAACAAGTGTCAAATTGTGAATTTGTCTTTTGTTTCCTGGAATACTGTTTCAAGTTGCTGGTGCTCTCTTTGTAAATGCTTACTATGTTGTGCTCAGTTTAAAGGAGGTCTGACCAGTTCCACCTGTCTTGAATTTGTGAGTAAGTCTGTTCTCCTGTAAATGGCATGCTTTTTAAAATTATTTATTTATTTATTTATTTTTTAAATGGTGGGTAGTAATTTCCTTTGAGAAGTATGAAGGTTAGTTTCAGTATCAATGTAGCTCAGGCTCAAACAGTCAGCATTTTTCAATTAAATAGTTAAGCAATGGTGTTCCTACTGCTATCAAAATGCATAAAGTGGAGTGCATTGTTTTCTGTTGCCTGAGTAATGTAAGTATTTTTGTTGTGAGAACAGGACTAATGGAGATGGACAATATTCATCTCTTGGAATTATTAATTTCACTGCAATGGGATGCTTTGCCTCTAACACGAGTAAGTTATATTTCCTGTAATACATCTGGCTTGGTTAGTACTTTATTAAGCCGTGTTTCTATGTGTGAGATTAAGGAAAGCATCTAATCTAGTACTATTCGTAGGTATTTTGCTGTGTTGTTCATGATAGTGAAATTCCAGAAAAAATCAAATATAGTGATGCCCTGATACATTTTACTTTGTGCAGTACTAAGCAGGATAACAAGTTTTGATGGTATTTATAACTAACTTGTTGAAGCTCAGCTAATTTCATAGATGTTTAAACTTATTCTGTAATGTTTTTGATATGATATGTATTATCTTCCTTTTTATAGTGATAAGTAAATTAACTGCATGTAGAATATAGTGAATTTTAACATGATCTCATGGAGTAGAGGGCTAAACACTAACCCTTGGGAAACCACCCTGGTGATAGTTCTGTTTCCTGGAACCTGCTATTGTGAATGTCCTACTGGTAAGGTCATCAGTGAATCAGAGTATAACCTTATTTAAAAGCCATAGCTTGTCTGTTTCTTTAGCTATTTTAAATGCCCTTTTTAGATCTAGGAATATCATTGTAGTCCTGTATCCATATTTACATATATCTGATTCATAAATGTGTAGATGCCTGTAGAACATATAGTGTGCTGTATCTTTAAGAAGCACTTCAGGGTGAAGTGCATATAAAAGAGAGCACATGCAAGACAACAGTGCCATTTTGAGAGAGCAGCCAGAGTGCTAACATCTAAGCATGCAGTTTGTTATTTATATTTAAGTTACTTAGCCTCAATCCTGATGTGTCTGTATATATTAAAGCTGTTTGAACTATACCCACGCTGCTTGTCTGTTTGATATGTACACGACAAGTGACATGGTGATCAGAAGTGGCATGATTGAGATGTCCCAGAAGGTAAAACAATAAAGCATAGACCAAAGCTGCCACAGGAAACACAAGTTTAATCCACAAGCCACAAACAGTTCACATAAATGCCTTAGAACACACTCTATGTAAGTTATGTTTTAAGGAAAAGGGAATGGTTTGTTATTCTGTTGTTCCTTGCAAAATCTTTGTTTGGCCACTAGATGGTGCTAAATGGATTAGTTCTTGCAGAAGTATTTCTTTCATCAAAGGAAAGTTTCATTTCATTTTTTTACTTTTTTTTTTAATTCATTCATGCATTTTACCAAAATTGAACACAGTTTTAAAAGTGAATGGTTATTTATAATAAGATTATGTGATTTAGTAATGTATTGACACACATCTTTAAATTTTATCATGTCAAACATAAAATGTTAACATCAGGTTAAAAGCACAAAAGCACAAAAGCACTTTTTATTAATTACAAGTTGATTGCTCAGCAAAGGTGATTTGTTAATTGAAATAATGTGCTTTATAAAAGATGTTAGCCTTGGAAACAGCCCACATCTGATGAAGTAGGAGAAACGAAAATGTGCTGTGTATTTGGAGATGTTTATGTGAACTGTTTGTGGCTTGTGGATTAAACTTGTGTCTCCTGTGGCAGCTTCGGTCTATGCTTTATTGTTTTACCTTCTGGGTCATCATACTGTCTAATTTCAAGGATGTTTGAGATGTGGGTGAGACCTGAGGCCAGAAACAAGCCAGAAACCAGCCATGCAATACATAATCAGAAATGGGGGAATGTAAACAAATGCAGTGACTCAGAAAAGGTCAGAATCAAATTTCATGTACTAAAACTCACATAAATGATTTATTTCACAAAAAAAATCTTATTAAGCAAATGAAAAGCACAAAACACATTATTAAGCACTCACAAAGCACAAAATGTATTATTAAGCAAATGAAAAGGCACGAACTACATAGGTTCATAGGTTCATAGGTTCATACTAGGCTATCTGCCCAAGGGCATTTATAAGCCTAGCCCATAGTTATGTGGCTTTCGCCACCCCTTTAGTTTGAATAAAAACTATGCCTATCATTTTGCTGTGCCTCTGTCAAGCAGTGACGCTGAAGTAATCCCTGGGGTATATCTGCAATCTCCCATCCATTGGTCAAGATTCCTCTTGAACAAGACCAGAGAGGTGCTCTGCCTCACATGTACCGGGATTTTGTTCCACAGCATAGGGAGTCTCTGGGTGATGAATCTGTCCCTCCAGCACGTTCTATTTATAACCGTGTCAAGGTTTAAGTCTCGCGCCCTTGTGGTTCTGAGGGATCTAGATTTTTGAGGTGAAGCATATTCATCAAATCTGGGTTTGACATGGCCTTATATGTCAGGCACAGGTCACCTCTGAGCAAGCGGTATGAGACTGAATAGAGCTGGAGTTCTTTCAGTCGGGCAGCATAAGACATATTTTTCAGACGCTTTATCCTTTCGGTGAGGAACTTTTGGGGCCTTTCGAGCTGCAGCAGGTGTCTGGTCAGATACATTCGAGCGGGGCATTGTACTCAATCATAGGTCTAATAAGTGATGAGTACAGGGGACGATGACCTCCCTTGATCTAGATGTGAATCCCTTCATGATCAGGTGGGTGATATAGAAGGTTTTCCTAACTACTTTAGCAACATGAGTGTCAAGCGAAGGCTACTGTCAACCTGGGTCCCCAGATCTCTGATGACTTTTTCTGTGCTCAGTGGATTGCCACCTATATGGTAGCTAGGGGTAGCCTTGTTTTTCCCAAAGGGTATGACTATGCATTTTTTGGCGTTTAACTTCAGGCCATGGCTCTGGCACCAGTTATCCATTTCTGTGAGGCCCTTCTGGAGGATATCTGTGTCAGATGTGTTTTCGACTATGGCCCAGTTTGCAGTCATCTGCAAACTTTGTCAGCCATAACCCTCCTGTGTTTGCTTGTACTTCAGAAAAGTAGATGCCGAACAAGAGTGGACCCAGGACTGAGCCCTGTGGGACACCACTTGTGACAGGCTTTGAGTCTGACATGGCTCCAGCAACTCTGACCCTGTGGGTTCTGTCACTTAGCCAGTTTGCAACCCATCTTGTGATGTATGGGTTTACATTCAAGCTGATGAGTTTTTCGATGATACCTGAGTGGGGTATTGTGTCGAAGGCCTTTGCCAGGTCGAGGTAGGCTGTATGGACTGCCTTTCCCTCATCAATGGCCTTGGTGACTGTCTCAAGAAGTCAACCAAGTTTAAGAGGCAGGATCTGCCTTTGACAAAGCCAAACTGAGTTGGATCCAAAGTCTGCAAGTTCCCTATGTCTTTATTTATGAGTTCCATTATGATCCTCTCCATGGCTTTGCAGATAAGGCTTGTCAAGCTAATGGGCGGTAATTTCCAGGGTCTGTGGAGGCACCGCCCTTATGAAGTGGGACCACAGTCGCCGTCGCCACTCCTTGGGCGTATCCTGAGGTGAGGCTAAGATTAAACAGCTGTCCTAACTGTGGGTTTAATTCCTCATTGAGTTCATGAAGCACACAGCCGGGGACACCATCCGGTCCCATGGATGCTGTGTTTTTGCCTTAGTGAGGGCAGTTCTCACCTGGGCGTTGGAGATGTTTGGGGGGCTACAATCCTCTGGAATAGATATCTCTCCTTTTGGGGGGGAGAAGTTTGCACTGAACCTGTCAGCCAGTATGTTGGCAATGTGTGTAGGTTCAGTAATTTTCACATCATTTTGAACTAATTCTGAGCATATCTGGGAGTTTCCTCCTAGGTTTCTAACATAGCTAAAGAAGGCCTTATGATTCTCTTTAGAGTCCTTGGCGATTTTTCTCTCAAAATTTGCCTTGGATGATTTTATGAGAGCTCTTAGTTTTTTACTTATAATGATCAAAGGTGTCTTACCTTTCAAGGATTTTGCTCTATCTTGTAGTAGCTTCCTCCTTTTGTTGTAGAGCTTGTTTATGGCTGGGGTCCACCAGACTGGACGCTTGCCTTTGGTACAGAGAGTCTTAGTTATTTTTGGGATTGCCTGATCCATGCAGTCCTGTAGGTGCTGGTAGAAGGCATTTGTAAGTGATTCAGCGGTTTGAGTAATGTTTACCACTGGCTCAGGGGCCTTAAAGGAGACCACACTAGTTTTAGAAGTGTGAAATCGGCTTTTGAGAAGTTTTTCACTGTGGTCTTTTTGTTTCAGGTGGGGCGGGATGAGGACCTCCAGCGAGATTAGTTTATGATCTGATCTCACCAGTGAGGGGTATACTTCCGGTGTTGAACATTTTGATCCCATGTTCGTGATGATGAGATCAAGTATGTTTTCTCCTCTTGTGGGGATGGTGACTAGTTGTTCCATGGCATTTGAGTTTATGAACTCCAGGAATCTTTGGGTTAGAGTGTTCGGGCTTGAGTAGTGTTCCCAGTCTATATTAGGGTAGTTAAAGTCACCTAGTATGATGGTGTTTGGAGATACATTTATCCTCCAATGTTTTCAGGAAGGCCATGTGAGGTTCCTGAGTTTGAGAGGGTGGCCTGTAACATGCTACAAATTGCAGAGCAGTCTTGCCTATGGTTAATTGCACCTGGATGGTCTCCGATGCATCATGCGTTGCCACCAACCTTGAGGTGTGGGTGTCCTTTATGAATATGGACACCCCCTCCTTTCTTGGTGTTGTCCGGATTTTGGGGCGGAGCATGATATGAGGTGAAACCTGTTAGTGCTGGGGTGCTCTCAGGAGCCTTGAACCAGGTTTCTGTCACAGCACAGACATCGATGTTCTCCATATTGAGAAGGGCCTCGAGTGCGTGCATCTTGAGATTGAGACTTCTGGCATTGAGCAGCATTACCCTTAGTTTTTTCCTTTTGGTGTTCTAGGGTGGTAGGTTTAGAATTTGAGCCTTGCCTAAAAAGGCACTATGGGGTGGCAAGAGCCTTTGCCAATATCCGGAAGCCCAGGGTGACAGGTGCAAGCCGTCCCTTGAAGCAGCGTGGCTTGTCCAGCATGTCATCCCAGGCAGACAGACATTGGATCCCCTTTGAATGACACCAGAATTTAAGCCAATTATTAAAGCTGATCATCTTATCACTGTATTGTGGCATCATTCTAGGTGAAGGTAGGATACTGCTCAAGGTCAGGGTCATACCTGCCTGGGCTACATAATCAGAGAGCTCCTCGATGTCCCTTTTCATGTAGTCCAAGGAGGTACGTCTCAGGTCGTTGACACCAGCGTGGACAATAACTGAGTCGTACTTGTACCTGCTGTTGAGAGACCTGAGTGCTTGTGTTATGTGGCGGATTCTAGCGCCTGACAGGCAGCTTACTGTGACCTTCTCTTTACTCAGTCTGGTGAGCGGGACGTCAGTGTGTCTGACTATGGAATCACCAATGACAAGTGTGTCTGGCATTTTGTTTGGCCTTAAGGGCTGTGACTGTTTGACACTCTGACTGTGTGGTCTATGTGTTGCATGTGTTGGGTCGTGAGGTGGTAGTTGTTTGGGTGTCTGCTTTGGTGGCCTCTGCTGTTTTGGTAAATTTTGATCAGAGCCTCCGAGTATGTCTTTGTGTGAGTATGTGTATGATTTGAAGTTGTGATGGTACCATGTGTGACTGGGTATGTATTGTGTGTGGTTACCTTCTCCTCCTGTCTGGTCTTGCCAGTCCTATGTTGAGAGAGCTCAGCCTCCAGTTTGGCCGTATAGTTGCATCTCTCGCATGTATTTGTGTTTTGTGGGAGAAGGAGAGGATTGTCTGTGTACATGAGGCAGTTGTAACATTGCCTCAATATTCCCAGGTTCACCAGTTGAGCTGGAGAGGACACTAGCAACTGATCCCTCGACATAGAAGTAGTAGATAAAGAGACTTTCAAAGAGACTTTCAAAGGACTCCGGGGGAAGTGGGTTTTAGGCTGGTGGGGTACTATCTATAATAAGAGTGCTTTATCAAGGTGCAAGTACTGTAGGAGTAAGTGCTAGGCTTTACAGATAGAGAATAGTCTACTTGGGAATCAAGTAGAGATGAACTTTTCAGTTATAGGATATGCTGGTTAGATCAGCAGTACAGCTCGAGGAAGGTAGTTTTAAGGGAAAATTGGAAGAGTGGAATTTAGATGGCCCAAATAGTTTAACCTTGTTTAACCGCCGCTGCTCTTGTGTGCAACAGTGGTAACTCCGCTAAATCGCTTACAGCGTTTAGCGTGTTTTATAACAGGGGCTGAAGGGAGCTAGGAATTGGCCCAAAACGACCAATGGACTACTAGTTTCTGGCTGAAACTTCACCAAATCAGACAAAAGGCCACTCAGTGCTTCCCACTCCCACTGGTAAGCAAAGAAACTTCCCTCCTTCCTAATAAGGCAATGGATCAGTAACAGGAACAAAAACAAAGCCCAGGGATCAGCAACTCTGAAACTGGACTACTCTAGTTCAGTAAGGCAGGAAAACAAGATATTTTTTTGTTTTTTTACAGAGACAAGGAAAAACAGACAGTAAATGCTATAAATGCTGTAAATCGGCTAGCGCACTTTAGTGTGTAGCCTACAGAAACAATTTGCAACAATTAGTAACTTAAAGTGCAATAAACAGTGTAAAATGCAGAAATCACTTAAAGTAGCAATAAAACAGGCGAAATGCAGTTGCTAGCTTAAATAACAGTGGGAAAGCCACAAAAAATACTTATATCTACATTATTTATTTATTTATTTATTTCACATTTGTTAACTGGGTTGGTCCAGCTGGGTAAGAATTTACCCTTTTTCAGTGGAGACCCGAGGGGAAAAGCCCCAAACAGACATACAAATACATGCAAACAGAGACAAATTAACAATATTAAAGAGCAAAACAATCTTATGGATACAATGGATAAGAAGAACAGAATGTACTCAATGGAATAGTACATAGCTATATATACAAAAAGTGTTTTAATAGGTTGTAACAGGAGAAACAACAATAATAAATCCAGCAGGTAAGCAGGAAGGAAGTTAAGGTTGTAGGTAATATAATGAAAAGAAACAAGGTATAATTAGATTAGTAGCTAGAAGAAGAAATATGTAAGTGCAGGGCCTTCAGAACTGAGGGAAAGTAGAGTGAGAGTAAAAAGTAGAGTGGGGTGACTGCACAAGGGACCGTAGGTCAGAAGAGGGAATGGTGCAAAAGAAGATAGTAGTAGAGGAGGGATGTAGTGAACTAGAGGGAGGGTACAGAAAGAAGAGCAGTTGGATAAAGTAAGTTATAGAAAGAGGAAAAAGGTCTTATAGATCAGACTTAGTGGTGATGTGGGTATGTGGAGAGGGAGGGGTTAAGTAGGATGATAAACAGGTACATAAAGGGTTGTTATGGAGGTACACTATCAGGTCATGTTTGAAGTTAGGAAGGGAGGTATGACTTCTAATATGGAGTAGAAGATTGTTCCAGGTAAGGGAGATGGAGTGTTTATAGAGTATTTTACCTATGTTCTTGTTGGGTTTATAGACTTGTAGTAAACAAAATGTTCGAAACCATGATATTTGACAGAATTATTCAAAAAGCTTACAAAAATGTTTAAAATCACTTCCAACTTGCTTAATGAGCATTTTAAGAGTAAAATAAGTACAAGAAAAGCATAATGAGCATGATAAAAGTCAAATAAGCTTAACAAATGCAATAAAGGGGCCAAACAACTGTATTTTTATTAAACAACCATGTTTTTGATACGAGTTACTATTTCGCATTGATTAAAGCTATTCAGAGCATAACTAGAGTTGTTCAAATTATTTCAAAGTGTTTGCAGTGTGTGCTTCACTACAGTACAGTCATTTCAAAGAGTTTACTGTTGGAAAAGTACAGTCATTTCACAGAGTACAGTCAAAGTACAGTTATTCCATAAAGTACAGTCATTTTGAGAAGTTTCTTGTGCTGTGTATATCACAGAGTGCAATTGCTTGGATGTGCTTTACACTGTACAAGGTTATTTCACAAAGTACAGCCATTTCCAGAAGTTTCTGAAGCTGTATACAAGTTTATTAGCCATGTGCATTTATTTAAGAAAAGTCCATTCCTTCAAAGTGTTTCTTAATCTGTTTCTTCGGGTCTATATTATAATGTCGACAAGTGAAAATGTCGACTCTGACTTGTTCGACATCAAAATGTCAAACTACAAAATTACAGAATGGCCAAATCACCAATTTCTTTCCAGCAGAAAGAAATCGGTTAGCCAAACACCAACGCCACACAAAAACAAATATATTTAAGTGGGGGGCTTCACCCCCCACCCCAACATGGGGGGGCTGTGCCCCCCACACCCCCCTAACAAAATATTCTAACTCTGAGACCGCACTACAGTAAGGGAAAGGGCAGGTGTAAGAGAACAGCCAACTGAGTTCTTTCCATTGGAAAGAAATTAGTGATTTGGCCATTCAGTAACCTTGTAGTTCGACATTTTGGTGTCAAACAAGTCAGAGTTGACATTTTCACTTGTTGACATTATAATATAGGCCCGTTTCTTCTGCTGTGTACAGTTTATTCACAAAACAAGTAAAAATACAGTTACTTTGAAATACTTCTTATGCTGTCACGGTGTGATTTCACAAAGTACAGTGGTGTCAGAGTATTCTTTTGCTACACAGACTCTTACTTATTTCGTAAAAGCAAAGTGCAGTTATTTTGTATACAGTGCTGTTGATCATAATTACAAGTCCTGACAAAACCGAGAATTTTGGCAGATGTGTGTGTATTTTCGTACATATTTTCAAGAGATTTTGCTACTGTATATATGTTGGCATGGCTGAAGCATTTTATAGACCGTCCCCACTTGTGTTTGACCATTAATATAGCAGAGAACTGGAGAGTATTCAAGCAGGAATATATTTTCATACAAGCAGCTTTTTCTGACAAAGATGTATGCATGAGGGCATTCAGTCTGCTTAATCTAGCTGGGTCAGAAGCTATTGAAAGAGAATGTTCATTTGTGTATGCACCAGCAGTATATACAGGAAAGGGGGAAAAACAGCATACTGTTGTTCCAGCTAAATCAAGGGAGGACCCTGAGTGAAATGTGCAACCCCCAGACAAATGTTACATTGGAGAGACACTTATTTTACACAAGGGATCAGAAACCAGGTAAAACTTTTGCTGTTTATATAACTGACTTGAGTAACAAAGCTAAGACATGCAGATTTTGTGACTTGAAAGATGAGTTGATAAAGGACAGGCTTGTGTGTGGTGTTAATAATGCTGCAGTGAGAAAGAGTTTGCTTCAGGACAGTGATTTAACCCTGAGGAAAGCTATAGAGATCTGTCAAATACATGAGCTTACAGAAAGGCAGACAAATATGCTCACAAGTGATGAGTTTGGTTTCAGCAAGCTCAAGAGCAAATGTAGGCCAGCATACAACACATAGCTCAAAGAAGCAGGCCCAAGCACATGGCAGCTGCTGCTATTGCCCCTGCAGGCATGGCAGGAAAACTCCAGAGCTTTCTAGCAAATTCTAAGACAAGCTCAGTAAAATGGTCATGCTCAATGCAGCACAGGGGTGAGTCAGCAAAACCCATGTCAACTTTCATAGTGAACTGTCGCAGTTGTGGTGCAAATCATGAGTCTAAAAGAGAAAAGTGCTTAGCATTTGGTCAGCAATGCCACAAGTGTAAAAACTGGAATCATTTTCAAAAGCTTTGTAAATCAAGCAAACCTCATTCATTTAATAAGAAAAATCACAGAAAAAGCAAGTTGATCATATAGAAAACAGCAGTACTTCTTTTTATGTAGATGGTGTATCAGTGGTTGGTGAAAAGGTTAATGTGGTAGATTTGTTGGCAAAAAATGTAGTGTTCTGTACTGTCCTGATTAATGATAAGACCATGGAGCTCAAAGTGGACACTGGTTCAAAGTGCAATGTTATGTCAGCAGAAACCTTTGCTAAAGTGAGAGCTGGTGAATGAATTAATTTGGCCAACTGTGCAAAGCTTGTTGCTTATGGTGGTGAGGAGATTAAAACTGAAGGTTCAGTAGTGCTGTCATGTTACTCAGCAGGAAAAGTTACAGCTTGCAGTTTTATGTAGTCAAAAAAACAGTACAGTCATTGTTGGGTCTCGGAGACAGTCTGAGAATGAAACTGCTTTCCTTTATTAAAGAAGTCCATCATGTAAGCACATGTCCTAGTTCCATTTTCAGTGATACTATTTTCTCAGAATATGCTGATGTCTTTGAGGACAAGCTAAGCAAACTTCCAGTTGTGTACTCTATGAAGTTAGACCCAGAGGTCAGGCCAGCAAGAAAAGTTCCAATAGCTATGCAGGACAAAGTCAAAGCCAGTTAGACAAAATCATGCAGCAAGGTGTGATATGTCCAGTCACAGAACCAACTGACTGGGTATCTTCCATGGTAGTTGCTCATAAGAAAAGTGCTGATGAAATCAGAATATGTTTTGACCCACAAGATTTGAACAAAGCATTAAAGTGACCGCATCATCCTATGCAACTCTCATGCCAAATGCCACAGTATTTTCAGTCCTAGATGCAAAGAGTTCATTTTGGTAAGTGATGCTTGATCACAAAGCTTCGCTTCTGACTACATTCAGTACTCCATCTGGCAGGTATAGATTTCTCAGGATGCCTTTCTGAATACGTTCTGCCAGTGAAGTCTTTCAGTGTGCAATTGAGCAGCTTTTCTCAGGTTATCAGTATGCTATAATAGTAAATGATTTACTGATTGGAGGCAATGGTGAAGCAGAGCATGATAGAAACTCAGTAAAGTTTTGGACAGAGTGTGTAAAATGAATCTAAAGCTCAGTCCTCTGAAATGCAAATTCAGGCTACCAGAAGTTACTTATGTTGGGCATTTATTTATAAGTTCAGGCTTAAGACCAGATCCTTCTAAACAAACAGCCATTCTTGAAATGCCAGCTCCTGACAATGTCCAAGCCTTACAATGTTTTCTTGGTATGGTCAATTATTTAGGCAAGTTTATACCAGACTATGATAAATTATCAGTGCCCTTAAGAGAGCTGATGTGCAAAAATGTTGCCTGGTCATGGTTAGAACAACATCAAAGAGCATTTGATGTCCCGAAGCAGAAAATTGTTAGCCCATCTACATTAAGCTACTATGATGTCCAAAAACCAGTAATTCTTTCATGTGATGCTTCAAAATTTGATCTTGGTGCAGTTATTCTCCAAGAAGGTAGACCAATAGCTTATTCATCCAAAACTCTTATCCAAACTGAGATGCATTATGCTCAAATTGAGAAGGAACTTTTGGCAATTGTGTTTGCATGTTCGAAGTTCCATGATTATATTTATGGTCTAGCTATACTGAGAGAAACTGATCATCAGCCTCTAGTAACTATTTTCAAGAAGCCTGTGCACACAGATCCAGTAAGTCTATAAAGAGTGATGTTTAGATTGCAAAAGTACAACTTCAAAATGGTCTATACTAAATGCAACCTTCTTTATCTGGCTGATAGCTTATCCAGATCGCCCAGAAATACTACAGAAAAGCTTCATGCAGAAAATTTTGACTTCAGTGTCATGGAAGTGGATAATTTTTCATCCACAAGACTTGATGAGCTGAGAGATCATACAAAGACTGATCCAGTTTTGCAAAAGCTCAACCACTTCATCTGTAATGGATGCCATTAAAGCAATCATGCATACCAACAGAAGTAAAACCTTATTTTGCTTACAGAGATGAGTTGTTGATGGAAGATGGTGTCATATTCAAAGGTTCATAGATTCATAGGTAGGTACTAGGCTATTGTCCCTAGGGCCTATATAAGCCTAGCCAAAAGGTACCCTGGCTTTCGCCACCCAAGAAAATTATTTTCCTGTGCCACTGTCGAGCAGAGCCACAGAAGTGATCCTGGGGTGAATTTCCTATCTCCCATCCAATCATCAAGATTTTTCTTGAAGAGTGCTAATGAGGAGCTTTGTTTGATATAGATAGGTAGTTTGTTCCAGAGTATGGGAAGTCTCTGGGACAGGAATCTATCCCTCCAGCATGTTCTGTTTATTGTGGTGACAGGGTTTAGGTCCCTAGAGCATGTAGCTTGGAGGGATTGGGATTTCTTTAAGTGGAGCATGTCTAAAAGCTCTGGGTTTGACATAGCTTTGTGTGTTAGGCAGAGATCACCTCTGAGTAGGCGACATGTGACAGAGTAAAGCTGCAGTTTTTTGAGATGGTCTGCAAAGGGCATCTGTTTGAGGCCAGTAATCCTTTTTGTGAGTTATTTCTGTGGCCTTTCCAGTTGTTGTAGATGTCTTGTGAGGTACATACCAAAAGGGGCATTGTACTCTATAATGGGTCTAATGAGTGGCAGTAGAGGGAACAATGACCTCTTTTTTCCTGGATGAGAAACCTTTTGTGATGAGGTGTGCCACATAGAAGGATTTCCTGACTACTGTGGCAATGTGATTATCAAAGGAGAGACTACTGTCCACCTGTGTCCCAAGGTCTCTTATCACACTTTCAGTGTTAAGTAGACTACCACATATGTGGTAGTTCATGGGTACAGAGTTTTTACCAAAAGGGATGACAATGCACGTTTTGGCATTGAGCTTGAGGCCATGGCTTTGACACCAGGCATCTGTCTCAGCGAGGCCCTTTTGTAGAATGTCCACATCTTTTGGAGTTTTGATTATGACTCCTAGTTTGCAGTCATCTGTGAACTTCATTAGCCAAAGATCTTCTGTGTTGGCCTGTACTTCAGAGAAGTAGATACCAAACAGGAGAGGTCCCAGGACTGAACCCTGTGGTACTCCACTTGTCACTGGTCTGAAGTTGGATTTGGAGTCTGCTACTTTCACAGTGTGGGTTCTGTCAGTGAGCCAGTTGGCAACCCATCTTTTGACATAGGGATTTATACCTAGTTTAGTGAGTTTATCTACAATTCCAGAGTGAGGGATGGTGTCGAAAGCCTTGGCAAGATCTAGATAGGCTGTGTCCTAAACTTGTTCCTACTTCCTTATAACATGAATATATCCAGACTTTGCATCACGGCCAACCAGGTTCAGAAGCTACCAAGCGTAGGGCGAGATGTCTCATATTTTATCCTTCTCTAGCAAAAGACATTGATAAAGTACTTTCTTCTTGTTCAGTATGCAATAGCACTAGGCCACACTTACAAAAAGAGCTGCTTTAGCTAAACCACATTCCAGAACTACCTTGGTCAGCAGTTGCCACTGACATATTTGAGTGGAACAGTCATTATTTAGTGTTGGTAGAGTCTTACTCCAACTGGTTTGAGATTGATTTGTTACCTAACTTGACATCCAGTGCTGTTATTACTAAGCTGAAATATCATTTCACAGTCCATGGTAGTCTGCACAAACTTTTTTCTGACAATGGTACCCAATTTACTAGTCAATTGTTTCAGAAATTTGGAAAATAATGGAACTTTATTCATGTTATTAGCAGTTCTGAGTATCCACAGTCCAATGGCTTAGTGGAGTGAGCAGTGCAAAGTGCAAAGCAATTACTTGAAAGGTTAAAGCATGACAATACTGATGTTTTGTTGAATCTACTTAATCTCAGAAATATACCCCGTGACAATATTCCTGGCTCACCAGCTCAACAACTTCTATCCAGGCCAACCAGAACAACCTTACCTTTCAGTTCCAGTTTACTAGTGCCTCATGCTAAAAACACCAGAGCAATCAGAGCACAACTATTCAAAAAGCGTTCTTTCCAGAAGTCCAACTATGATAAAATGAGCAGATTTCTTCATTCATTAAAGAAAGGAGAGATAGTGAGGATGCAGATGGAAAAAGGGTTTGATCGAATTGGTCAAGTGAGAGGTATTTGTGCTGAGCCTAGATCCTACCTAGTGGAATGTGAGGGTTAGAATGCAGGATAAATTGCAAACATTTACTTGCTGTAGCTGAACAGATATCACAAAATCATACCTGTGAAAAGACTCTAGATCTCAGAGCAGTCCAGATGGTGTTCCTGTACAAGGGCATGTTTCATTACCTGTTCCCATTCCAGATGATGTTCCAGATGTCCCTACAGTTGAACATTCATCAGTGCTAATCCCTGTTGCTACTCCTAATTCTAAATTCTATGTTACACGATCAGGTCATATTTCCAGACCTATTGTAAAATGCACAGCAACCCAGATGTGACTGTTTTTCATTTCTGTTTGTAACTTAGTTCTGTATAATGCATGACTAATGACTATTCTGTACAAATTGCATGTCGATAAATATAGTCAGCATTACCATGCATGCCTGTTTCTCAAAGATGGAGGATGTAGAACACATAGTGTGCTGTATCTTTAAGAAGTATTTCAAGGGTGTGCATGGGCATATAAAAGGAAGCACATGCAAGGCAACAGTGCTGTTTTGAGAGAGTAGCAAGAGTGTTAACATCTAAGCATACAGTAGTCTATCTGCCTGTTACTTTACTTATATTTAAGTTACTTAGCCTCTGTCCTGATGTGTCTGTATTTAATAAAGCTGTTTGACGTATACCCGTGCCGGTTGTGTCTCTGATATGAACATGACAAGCAACAATGGCTGATGGAGTACTATGGTTTGTAAGAAATCCATGCCGCTTATCTGTTAGAATATCATAATTGGTATTATAGTGTAAAATCTGTTCATAAAGAATCTTGTAAGTGGATGTAAGTTTGCTATTGGATGAAAGTCAGAAAGTGTTGATGGCACTGATGTTTCAGTAAGTGGTACTGACAAGCCATGTTTAAAACTGTATGGAATGCACTCTGTGATTAAAGTAAGATTGTATATGTATGTAAGGGGTTCACATAGTAAACTGGCACCGAACCTTAAGGATTTAGGATGGATGTTATGAAAACCGGGTTATATCCACAATCTTTTCTTGTAGCATTTCATATACTACAATATGTGAAATGTTTCTGAAGTAGCAAGATGGATATTATAAGTGTGCGTAATGCAGTAGCAGGTACGTTAGGTAGGCACTTATTAGAAACTAATGCATCTATGACAATGGGGTGGATACATTTACTTTCATAGTGTCATAGTTTAATATAACTGCATATGGTCACCATGGACTATTAATACCCCAGTTTCCAATAACAGAGATTTGCGTTTATCACCTATATATTCGTCTAGCCATTTCTTGAAAACTCTTAATGAACTAGAATTTTAACCTCATCTGAGATTTGCTTATTGTTTGTAAAATTTGTGTCACAAATCTATCTCTTGTTATAGCTCTATTTTTTAATCTGCAATTAGGACCCCTATCTTTTAATCTTGGGAGATTTGTGGACCAAACCAATCCAATTTCATTTTTCAAAACATCAATATTTAATGCTTATATGTCAGACCCAATTTTTCCTTTTAACCAATCTATATAGTGTACTATATAATTCCAGAAACCGCATTCTTTCAAAATAAAACAAATATTTTATATTTTTTGATTCTGTTAGTAAAGTGACTTTGTACTATTTCGAAGCTACCTATATCAGAAATGGTTTGGCTACAAATGTTCAGTACTAGGTCTAATCATAGATATAAATACAGATTTTAATGCCATTCAATTTCTAGTCTCCAGATTGTTAAATATAAGACCAGACTGTCTCAATACTTTGATTTTAATATCTTGCATATGACAGTTGACATGTATTTCTCTACTTTAGTGCCGAAGTCCTTTACATAGTCAACTATTTCTTGTACTTTACTGCTCATTACTATCTTACCTCACTTATATTTACCATATTAAACTACTTTACATTTCATAGGATTAAATGTCATCCCATCCTTGGCTGCCCAATTTTCTAATATAGTAAGATGTTTGCTTAAATTATCAACATGGTGATAATTCTTCTTACCACCTGTAAAATTATCCAGAATCCATCTGCTTGTCCAGCACTAAATAACATTCTACACAACTATGTTCCCAGTCAGTCATTATGATTCCATGACTAAAAACTCCTATCTGTCCACAAACCTATCAAATTTGTTAGGCATCACCTGCACTCGTACTATGTTGGTAAGGCCTAAAGCTCCTTATCTCAATCCATCAAGTCAATACCCTCCCTACCATCCTTCAAAACCATTCTGAAAGATTTCCCAGCCAAAAGCTGGCTCTCTTATTACTCAACACCAGGATAAACTATATCCCTAAATGTGAACAAATACCTATTCATACCTTACATCACCTTCTCTCCCTTCTTTACTCATTTCCTCACTTCTATCAAATTTTCTCCCCTGGCTTTCTCTCTCTCAGTATACCATACACCTACCTTTCTCTCTCTCTCTCTTTTCAGTTTGAAGTTCCTGTTATTATTATATTAACTTATCTTTAAATCTGAGGTTGTCATTTTCATTTGTTCCTCAATGAATGGGTTTGGTTCTAACCATCAGATCTTACTCGGCCACTTCTGTAGCTTCTAGGATCTGAATTTCAAGTTCCTGCCTTACCCATAATGCCATTGACCCTCACAGTACCCCATATCTTATTTGCTGTGTTTCAGGATGGTTGGGATTGCGATTTCTAAAGCTCCTTTGGGGTTGTGAATGTTTTTTTTTTCAAATAGATAGATATAGATATATAAAACTATTTCTCTATTTTTCTTTTCCTTCCTATATTTATAGCTATACACCCTCCTTACCTGCTACCTTTTTGGTGATTTTTATTACCATCATTGGTAATTTTTTCCCTCTTTTCCTTTATACCTGCTGGTATAATTCTTGTCAGCCATTGTTGGTAGTCTGTCCTCTTTATTTTTCCTTTTCAAGACCACATTGGATGAAAGGGATTCCCATAAATGCCATGTTTGTTGCTGCAGCCACCAAAAAGGGGCTAGCAAAACACAGCTCTGCTGTCCATCCTTCTAACAGAGAATCTAGGGCTTTGGACAGATTTGGGAAGAGGATCTATGCATCACCAACTTTCACATTGCAATCACTGAACTACCTGGCACATTTTACCAGATTGCAGAAGGACTTAATCAAGGAACTCTCTAATTCTGCCCCATGGTCCATGTCTGCAGAAGAACAGAAATCCTTTTCTTCATGAATGACCACCCTACAGTTGATTACAATGCATCTATGAGGTTGATCTTGCATGCTACAGAAGGCACGTCAAAGGTGACCAGTTCAGGTATAGATATATGGAGAAGTACCGGGATGTGGTTGTGCAACTTTGTGGAACCCTTTAAGGCATTAGTCATCAATGCTCCTTTTGATGGATCATCCTTGTTTTGGCCAACAGTAAGAGAGACACTGTCCCAGAGTGAACAGGATGGAAAGACCTTGTCTGCCATTGGAATTCACTTTCCTACCTCACAGAAATATTTCTCCAGGAACCAGTCTGGTAGTTAGAAATTGTGGTTCATGAAATCTGAAGGTTCTTTCCAGGAGTCACAAGGAGATGTTTTCCCCAGAGGCAAAAGGAGAAACAATTATAATGGTAGACATCACTTGTGTGGCAGAGAGACTTTGCATAATCAAGAACCTTGAGATTCTTTCTTGGACAGGTCCTCCCAGCATTCTTGAAAGGTTGCCTGACTATCCTTCTCTGGAGGCAGTCAGGAGAGGGGTGCTTATCCTTGCACCCAGATGCCTGGCTAGGCATCACAAATGAGAGTTGGGTGCAAAGGATCATATCCAGAGGATACTCCATTCCCTTTTTATAGATCCCAGTAAAACAAAAGAAAAGTTTCACCAATGTTCCACCCAAATCAGAGGGAACTAGCAACTCAAGAAATTACAAAGTTGCTAGGCAAAAGAGTCATCCATGATGTCCCACTGGGTCAAACAAGATCCAGAATCTACTCAAGGTTCTTTTTAGTACCAAAAAAGACAGAGGACATGAGACCAATTTTGGATCTAAGTTATTTGAACCAATTTGTAAAGAACTCCAAATGTTGGATGGTCACAGTTCAGTCTATTCTGTCCCTTCTTCAGAAAGGCAACTGGATGTACTCAGTTGATCTTTAAAATGTGTACTATCACATCAAAATGAACAGGCACTCTGGAAGATATTTGTTCTTCTGGCTGGGAGACAGTCATTACCAGTTCTGAGCCCTGCCCTTTGGTCTAACCACAGCCCCCAGGGTGTTCACCAAATGCATGGCAGTGGTAGCAGCTCACCTGGGACTGCTTGGATTTTGAGTGTTTCCCTATTTAGGCAATTGACTCCTTACTGCACCAATCAGGCATCTGCTAATAAAAGTGAGAGATTACTTGCTTCACCTGACACTGTCACAGGGGATCACCATCAAAATGCACAAATCTCATCTTCATCCAGATAGACTTCATATGGGCTCACCTAGACACAGTCAATTGTATAACCTCTCTACCTCAGAACAGATTTCTTACATTGAGGATACATGTCAAGTAAATTCTTTCCATTCCCTGACCCCCAGCAAGATTGGTTCTCAAGAAATTAGTGCCGATGGCTACTACTATAACTTTGATTCCTACTGCCCACCTACACATAAGAATTATCCAATGGACTGTAGTGGTTCAATGGCCCCTTCATCGGTATCCATTGAGTCATCCAGTAAAACTGTCTCAGGTGTGCAAAAATTATTATCTTTGATGGGCCCACTCCCAGAAATTAAATCTAGTTTGTCCATTTATCCTTTCTCCTCCCAGTGCCACAATGACCATGAAATCTACCCAGTTGGGGTGGGGGGCATTACTTGGAAATGACTGTTCAAGGCACATGGTTAATACTAAAGACCAATGTGCACATCATTTTCCTAAAGATGAGAGCAGTGCTTCTAGTGTTGCAAGTATTTCAGAGCTTTCTCCCTGTAGGGACTATTGCAATATAAACAGGCAACATGTCAGTAGGCTGGTATATCAATAAATGGGGGGAACCAGATCCCACCCCCTTAGTCAAGAAGCAGTGAGGGTTTAGCAATGGGCGATCTCTTCCAACCACTTCCTCATAGCAACGTACATACCAGAAGTCCAACATTCAGCAGGATCATCCTCATGCCTCACAAATGGTCGCTCAAACAGTCAGTGGCAAACATGATCTTCCACAAATGGGGTCAACCTTGCTGTGATATATATGCATCCCCCTTCAACAACAAACTCAGCAGGTTCTTTGTCATTATCCCTCCTCAGGAACAGTCCCCCAGTAATGCTCTAGTCCATGTTTGGCCCTCTGGTCTCCTTTACCTTTTCCCATTCCCTGCCTCTCATCCTCAAATTTCTTCAGAAAGCACTTCAGTTGAAGAGCAGAGTGAACCTCATTGCCTCCTTCTGGCCTCAACAGGTATGTTTAACCCTTCCTTTGGTCTCACTTGATACATCTTCCTTAGATGCTGGATCCCAGTCCATACCTCCTACCGCACCCATCAGGACAGATTCACCCAGCTATTACAAGCCTCAAGTTGACCGCATGGTTTCTCCACTTCTGATGATGGCTAAGCATTCCAGGCTTTCCTCCCCAGTTTGAAAAATCTTAGTCTTTTCCCATAAAGCTTCTACAAGGAAAGTTTACAAAAGCAAATGGAAAAGATTTGCTATTTGAGCTCATCAGAAACAATTACATGCCTTCACTGCTCCAATTCCAGAAGTTCTAGACTTCCTTGCTTCAATTTTTCAGGAAAGGGTAAGTTTTTCCGCTATTAAAGTTGAACTGTCCGCCATCTTGAACTATCATATAGGGGATAATGCTTCTTCTTTAGCATCATCTAAATTTTGTAAAGCATTCCTTAAAGGTAACTTTCTATTTAGACCTCCAATAAAGGACCCCTCACCAAGGTGTTACAAGCTTTGGTACACCCCCCCCCCCCTTTGAACCATCAACTAAAGTTGATCTCAGGTACATTTCTTGGATAACAATGTTTTTGGTAGATATAACATCCACAAAATGGGCATCAGAACGTCAAGCTCTGTCTTCCAAACCACCATATTTGAGTTTCACAAAGATAGGGTTAAGTTATTCACAAATCCTTCCTTCTTACCAAAGGCTGGAAACAATATCAATCAGGTCATAAATTTACCAGTTTTCTTTCCTAAATTTGAGAATAAAGAAGAATACACCCTTCATCTCCTTGATGTACATAAACAATTGTGTTTCAACTTGGACAGAACAAAAGCATTCAGAAAATCTCAACCACTGTTTTTCTTTTCTAATATAAGAATGGGGAGACCAATTTCTAAAACTACACTGGCTAAATGGATAACAGATTGCATTTCCTATATTTATTCCTTGTAAGGTATTGTCTTACCTAAACAACTGAAGACACATTCAACCAAGTCAATGTCTACTTCAGCAGCCTTTTGGGCAAAAGCCTTTACTGATGATATTTGTGTATCTGCCACTTGGTCTAATACTCATACCTTTATTGTGCATTATAAAATGGACATTATTTCCAGAAATAGAGCTGCCTTTGGGTCTGCTGTGTGTCGGAACATCCTTCCATGAGGGCCACCCAAGGTTACTTTAGCTGGGGACTTGTCCCATTCATTGAGGAACAAATGAAAATGCCAACATCAGATAAAGAAGTTATGTACTCACCATAATGTTCCACCTGTGTTGTCCATTTTCATTCTTCCTCAACTTCCCTCCCACCTTCCTCCTGTCCTTTACCCTGGGAGAGACCTAATGGGAGAGTGGGTAGGAGCTATGGTTCCTGTTTGAGCTCCTGATCTTTCATCTATCACTTTCCTGTCATGGTATCATTATCTTAATATATTGGTTTAATGTATATAATAGCAGCAAACTTGATCTGAGGTATTGTGAGGGCCAGGGGTGTGACGGGTAAGGAAGGAGCTGGAGATTTGGATCACAGAAGCTATAAAAGTGTTCAAGTTGAACCCATTCATTGAGAAAGAATGAAAATGGACAAGAAAGATGAAACATTATGGTGAGTACATAACTTATTTGTTTCTATAAACTGGCTAAAATGTTTCTATTAACTCAGTTTCATATAACTTGTATCTATTCTTAACCAATGTCTTCATATTATGTCTAATTTGGTATAATTATTTAATCTGTAGTTGATTTTTGTAATGTTTTTAAAAACTGCAAAATTATTTCTCTTAAAATCTTTTGTAATACTTTATAGATTTGTTCCCTGGGCTTCCACTGAAAATGGGATCCTACCCATGCGGACTGTCCTGGTAATCAAATGTCAATAAATAATAAATACATCTTGTTGATTACTTATTTCAGCCTCCACATTACAGACATCCACCTAGTTAGTTAACCACAATTTTGAACAAGTTGTTATTTTAGAGAAATGCTTTGTAGAATGATAAAGGTCCTAACACAGATCCTTGTGGAACCACACTGGACAGTATATTCCAGCTTGATTATTGGCCTTGAAGGAGTACACCAGTTTTAATTTGAATAACCACTTAATTATCTATCTTATTAAGTAATAATTCACTTCTAATCCTTTTAAAAAATCTATAATGCAACTATTTCTCAAAATATCAAGTACTTTGGATGCATCCAAATAAATTACAACATCTTTTACCCAAATCCTCAACATCTGTTACTTTATCATAACATTTTATTTGTCTAGTGATGGCAGATTTTCCATTAATGAAACCATATTAAGTTATCTCCCAATATTCCCTCATCTAAGTGTTTTTTCTCATACTTCTCTCAAAACATTTCCCTAAAGTAGATGTAAAACTTATCAGAAGATAATAGGTCTTATCCAATTTATTACTTCCTGTCACTACAGCAACCACATAAGATATTCTCCAGTATCTTGGTAGTGTACCATTCTGCAATATACAATTATATATCCCTGCTAATGGGGGGGGGGTATAGTGTAGTAAATTAAATAAATAAACTGCCCTGATATATTATCATGCCAAATGGGTCTGTTTGCTTTTACTTTGTTTAAGGATGTAATCACTTCATCTTCCAGTATAACTGGATGATTATTATTTTCACAAATATTCATTGATATCTCATTAGCTTTATCTAGTGTACTTTATTCTATGAGATAATCATTGAAAATGTCTAGCATTTCCTTTCTTCCCTAAATTTCCTGATCTCCCTGTCTTAATGGGCTTATATATGTTTTATAATTCCTTTTTGCCTTAACATACTTGAAGAAAAGTTTCTTATTATCACAATTTTAATAAGATAATTTTCACATCTCAACTTCCAATATACCTCCCTGGTGATCACAAGAGCTTCCCCTCCAAATTATTTTATTCACAAAAAAAAGGATAACTGTATATATGGATTATCCCTTTAGAAAGCATTTTAAAGAAGTGTATTGGGTGCCTGAATGCCAACAAAAGCAACAAAAATGGGGTTTTAGTAGAAAAGAGAAAACTGAAACAACAGAAAAAAACTATCCATAAAACTTGAACTAGTGAGTTGACAAGCCACCCCCATGGCAGAGATGGATGTCGCCAATTAAGGAACCATGGGAGATGTTCTGAAAGAAATTAAGAAAACAAACTCCACATTATAAACATTTATACTAAAACTCAAACAAGGGTAATGGAAGCTGAACATGTGCATAGTAATCATGCTGATACAATGCAGAACACTTTGAAAAAAATGGAGCAGCTCCAGCTGAGAGATGAACCAGTAGAAACACTGATTGATCTGCTAGAAGAGATGCTTCATGATCAACAGGACAAATACTTAGAAAAAATATTAGGTCTATTGGTATAAATGAGGGGAAAGAAGAGAAGGACAGTCATAAGTTTGTAACATCTCTTTTGGTGGAAAGGACTTAAATCACAGGAGTGGATGTGCATATTGAGAGATAGCACAGAACAACATGGAACCCTGGAAATTGTTAGTATCCAATATAAATCATAGTAAAGTTTGAGAGTTATAAAAATGAAGGAAAATATACTTTCTTTAATCTGGAAGCCAAGAGTCAAATAGATGTGTAGTGCAGATCAAGTTTTTATTGACTTCTCACTAGAGACATGCAGAAGTAAAGCAACATTTCTTCCTGCCATTAAAATGGCAAAGTACAAAATAATTAGAATTAAGCTGCAGTACCTGGCAACATGTGCTTTTCAGTGGAGTGAGATCAACAATTGATCCAAAGTAAGTGTTGCGCTGACAAGAAGGCAAAACAAAAACACATAGGCTGTAGAGGATGAAGATAGCAAGGTGCATACTGGTGAAGATCATAATAGTGCAGAACACACACTTCAGCAAGAAAGAAGAGACAGATCAAATGGTAGACTTCTCCCCTTATTTAAAATATGATAGTTGCTTAAGGAATGGTTGTAAATAGCCTGGCAGTGAGCACACATCTGTTCTACTAATATTGTAGTCCAAAGCTATTGTCATATGTCACTTACTTTAAACTCCTAAAACTCAGAAGGCAATAATGCAAAGAAGTGTATAGTCCATACTTAAAATACATGATATATCATAATTTATTGCAGCAGTGTGCTAGTAAAGTGCCTGAGCAGGAAAAAACTTCAAGTCTTATCATAGTTTGTTCTTTAATTTGCATGTTAGTCATGGCAGATTGTAAACATTAAGAAATAATGGAAGTCCTAATGCGAGGTTATTTTTGAATGTCTTTTTTGTAGGTATTATAACACATTTTAACTTTTCGTGTATATTATTTAAGCATCTTTTGTTATACTTTTATTTCTGCTATATATTTTATAACTGAATTTTCTTCCTCAATAATTTTTGAAGTGTTACTTTTGTAATCACTCTACTTTTTTCTGACTTTTATTATCTCTAAATATATATTACAAATGTTCATAAAATGTAGCCAACCATAATCCATTTTTATTTCCTGATTTTTTCTATATCTTTCTGCAATGCATGCACATATAAGACATTGAAATCACATTTTGCATATGCTCTTGTTGTTCTTTAATTTGTTTATAAATGTCACATATAGTACTTTCAAGATCAAAAGTACTAAGAGTTTGAAACTTATTCAAGTTAGTTATTAACCCACTTTGTTTTCCAATATCAAGTCCAGTAAATTTGATCCCCTAGTTGGCAACTGAACTTTTTGTTTAAAATTTAATTCACTTAAAATGTCCAGAAAATACGAGTCCATGTATAAACTTAAAAAAATGTATCTTCCAGGCAGTACCTGGGTAATTACAATCACTCAAGAATTACTGCTGGTAAATAATTCGAATGGCTTTCTAGTGTATTCAAAAAAGCCTGATGTTCAGAAATATTTATATTAGGTCTATGCTATGAGTTAAAGGAATAACATTCTTCAGTAGAACAGTCATTATTTCTTTGAATGTTCCTGCAAACTTCACAGTAATATTTATAGAATTGTAGATCAACACCAACAGACCTCCCCCTTTATTTCAGTTGTTACTAAACTGTGTTTAAAAAAATCTTGGTATTAACAAAGGGTCTATATTACGACATCGAAACGTTCAGCAAAACTGACGCTGTAAAACCCACCACGATGAAGGAATTCAATCAGGAAACAAAACTGTAGTCCATAAGGTAATTTTATTCACGATAAAAACAGGATGATAAGCGCTTTCGCGTACTGCTATCGTACGCTTCTTCAGATCGAAACGTTGTAATATTGAACATCTAAACATTGACCCATATTCATCGAAATGCATTTACGTGATTCAATGAATACTTCCAGGACAAAGATGTAGTTGGCCAACTACACAGTGTTTCTCTTTTCTCTACTGTAGTGCGATCTTGGAGTAGGTATATTTAGTTAGGGGTGTGTGGGGGGGCACAGCTCTCCACATTGGGGGGTGGGGGGTGAAGCCCCCCACATGAGTGGGTTTGTTTTAGGTCAGGTTAATTACATTGGATTCCAGGGCAAGTGTTTTTTTTGCCCTGGAAGTATTAATTGAATCCCATAAATGCATTTTGATGAATACAGGTCGATGTTTAGGTATTCAATATTACGGCATTTCAACGTCGTAATATAGATGCTTAACAAAGTATCTGTTTCTCAAGACTCAGTTATAACAATAATTTCAAGCTTGTCTTGATCATATAAGATCTAGTTCCTCCTTTTCCCTTTTTATATTTTGGGCATTTGCATATAGGCATCCTTTAGTTCTGTTAAATTTGCCACCTTAAACAATTTTACCTAGGTTTGAATGTCGGCAATAAAAAAAAAGCTTTTCTTTATTAGTATTTTAATTATTAATTTGTTACTGAAGTGCAAAAAAGTCCTTTGTAGGGCTTAATTTCAAAAGGCTTGCTCTTACTGTAAATTAATTACACTGGGGAAATACCTTGCACTGAGAGCAGGTGTTTTGGAACCTGGTCCTTCACTGTAAGCCTGTTAATAGGTAGGTCTTACACCGAAGTAAGTTACTTACACTGAGAGCAAGTCTTTTGGAACCAGCCGAAGTACAGCAGAGTAAGTCGCTTACACTGAGAGCAACTGTTTTGGAATCTGGCCCATAGTCTGGTATAATTTCATCCTAGATTGTGAGAACCTTAAATCCCTTTAAATAATCTTGGCAATGTAACCAGATATTAACCAAGTTAGCCTTCATTAAAACATAATCTGAAAAAAGTGATAGGTTGGGCTCTCACAAAAAAAATCAAAATTGCCATGCTTTGTAAACATTGTGTAAGAATTAACAATGTAAGAATTGTGTAACAGAATGCTTTAGATAATGAAAGTAATACTGCATGTTGCAAGAGAAAAAGTATGTACTGTCCACCTTTACCAGCTCATATAGAATGCTTTGTTAAGCTGTGTGAAAATAGTTTTTATGAATATTTCTATAAAGGGGATAGGAAATGTCTATATTTTAATATGAATACGAATGAAAGGTTATCTCTACAGAAATTGATCAAGGAACCCTCCATTATTGTCAGACCTGCTGATAAAGGGGGAGGCATAGTGATATTTAACACTGAACAATACAATACATCTATGCTCTTGATGCTAAGTGATTCAGATACATATGTTGAGATTTCTGACACATTTTTTTCTAAAATTTTGAACAGGATCAAGGAAGAGCTTTATGATATGTTAATGTGCCGCCAGATTAATAAGGAATTATATGATTTTTTTACTATAGAGTCTCCACGGATACCATATATCAAGGCCTTACCCAAAATGCATAAGGATTTACTCCCACCTCCCATCAGGCTCATAGTGGATGGTGAAGGATGGGCAACACAGAATATTTCTATATACCTTGAAAAGAGTTTGAGACCTATTATGAATCAGATTCCCACTATTTTAAGGGACAGTTATCAATTATTAGAAATACTTGATAATCTTAAGGTAGAACTGATACATGGGGTACATTTGTTGGTCACATTGGATATACAAAGTTTGTTCACGTGTATTCCTAATGACCTAGGTATACAGTACATCAGAGAGTTGCTTCAGCTATACCCTGAAATCAGTCGCAATAAGAATATATTAATATGTCAATTATTAGATCTGGTTCTTTCCAATAATGTTTTCTCTTTTTCGAATCAAATGTATTTACAGAAGTGGGGTGTTGCCATGGGCACACCCTGTGCCAATACATATGCAAATCTGGTTGTTAATTGGTGGGAGAGAGAATATCTATTTAATAATGATTTATATAAAAAAATCATTCTTTATTCCAGATTTGTGGATGATATAATAATAATCTGGGAGGGCACAATAGAACAGTTCAAGAGCTTTCTGGAATATCTAGAAAGCACAACGAGCTTTCTAAGATTTACAATGGAGGCATCGTATACTGAAATAAATTTCTTAGATCTGAATTTAAAGATTGATAAAGGGAAAATTACATCTAGCATACATAGAAAGAGCTGTTGGAAGAATGTGTTACTTAGCTTTGATAGCATGCACCCCAGGCATGTCTTTAGCGGCATAGTAAAAAGTCAATTTACCAGACTAAATAGGCTATGCAAAGGACACTTAGACCGGGGAGTCCAAGCAGATCTGATGGAGAAATTATTTATGGAAAGGGGCTACAATAAGAGGATGGTTAAAGAGATAAGAGAACAAGTCATTAGAACAACAGACATACCTGAAACATCATGGATAGAGGGAGGTTGTTGTAGATATAATAAAAAATCACATCCAAGATATCAAGAAAGAATGCAATTCATCACTACATACACTAATGACAATAAGAGAATTGTAGATATTATAAAAGAACACTGGCAGGTGTTGACAATAGATGATAGAACAGTCAAATTAATAGGGGAAACTCCTAGATTTATATACAGAAATAACAAGAACTTAAAAAGGTTATTATGCAAAACACACAAGAAAGAAGTGATCATGGACATTGAGCCTAATATTAATATGGGAACTTTTGCATGTAATCAATGCAACATGTGTAAATTTATCTCAGGAATTCAGAATTTTACACATCCTGTTCTGAACTATGAGTTTAGACCCAGCTTTTATGCATCATGCAACACCTGCAATGTTATTTATCTAGCAACTTGTGAACACTGCTCAGCATTCTATATAGGACTAACTAAAAGAGAATTTAAGAAGAGAATGTACAATCATGTATATGACATAAAGAAAAACAATGAAACTAATGCTTTGGCAAAGCACATAAAGCAATATGGAACACATAGCTTCAAATTTAGGGTCCTACAAATTATTGAAAAAGATAGGAATGGGGGAAACATGGTTAATATACTTGAACAAAAAAGAATTATACTGGATATTAAAACTGAAAGCACATCATCCACCAGGTTTGAATCAGTATGTCCCCATGAAACCCATGCTAAGAAGGAATTAATATTGCTAATATTTACATGTTAGCTATTGTTAAGATCCAAAATATGTAAATATATTGTATATACATGGTTTATTAATATTGATTCATTTATTCATCAATTGGTACATATTCATCTTGCAGTAATATAGTATTTTGGTTTTAAATATGTCTATTTATATTATATTTATATATACATTTACATGGATTTTTATAATAATTTATAGGCACTAGCACTTTATTAATATAATATATTTATTATATTCATCTAGATATTTTATTTGATATAGTTAATCTGACTTATAGCTTACAGGATGTAAACATGATTTGTTGAATATGGACATACTGGCTTGATTATCTGTTTTATAATGAAGGGCAGAGATTATAATTTTTCCCGTTTTATGCTTATTATTTTAATTTGATAGTTGCATTTAGGCTGACACATGCCTGTGAATCTATTTAATTTAATATATAGATGCTGTAATAAATTGTTAGGCTTTGTTATATGCAACAAATCTATATTGAATATTGTTTTAGCGTCAGCTATACCTTTTAGAAAAAGGCATGGTTGTTATTAATTGGTCAAGTAATTATGTTAATTGATTTATAGATGACACTATTTAAACTGAGCTGCTTTTATGTATAATGAAATCTGATGAAGCATATGGTGCATACGTGAAAGCGCTCATTTCGTTTTTTTCTGTTGTTGTGGAATAAAGAAGAAGTTTTAACCAAACGCTGATGGTTGTTCAATGAATGGTGTAACTCCAGCTGCCTTTCCGTTCTGGACTACTTGTGTTTTATACTACTATTGTGTAAGAATTCTTATAATTGTGTTTTTCATGCATTCTAAAAATTAATTGCATAAATAATTTGTCCTCGCCATTATTAAAATTTCTCCATACTCATATCTTTCACATAAAAACCTGATACACATACTTGGTATTGCCAGCAGTTTTACTCCTTTTAAACATGCTACTGTTATATGCTCTTTATCCAGAAAATACATGGATTTTACTTGCTGTTGTAAATGAGACCCAACAAGAAGCCTTCATTCTTTACCCTAAAATCCATAGTCATTCTTAGGTGATACAATTCTCTTAACTATGTTAACTAACACTTCACCATTTATTACACTATCAGTTCTCTCGATGCATCCCTTACTTTTCTTATTCAGTTTTCTATGTTTCCTCACTAATGTTTGTTTTTACCTTTTCAGCATGTTTCTGTTAATTTTTATCATCTTTACAACCTGATTTATCAGTCAAATTAGTCTCTGTTATCCATGCCAGCAATATTTTCTGTATTTTTGACTCCTTCAGGTTAGTAGTTACAGTAATCTTGACTGTAGGTGACGTTTCATCTTCTTTGGCACTATTTATACATTTAACCCCTACCATCCACTGTCACCACAACTGGAAAAACATAAACTTGAGTAATGCTACTTTTTTTTGGAATAGTGTTAGACATGTTTACCTTACACAATTCTTCATTTTATTTTGTTATTATATTTTCTTTTTGAAACAGTTTCTTCATACTTTGTCATAATAGAACCCTTATTTCTTTCTTGTTTTACAGACTGACTGCAGAGAAGTTAATTTTTTTTAACTACAGTTTTTTTATTAACTTTAGCTTCTTACGTCTTCATAAATATCCAGTATTTACTTACTCTGCTATAATTGTGTATGTTGTTAATCTTCCCCCTTTCAGATTCATCATTATATTTTTAAGGTAAATGAGAATCTCCTTTCCCAGCCACATTAATTAAGTCATTAACTGATACAATAATTGGCTTCTCATTCTACTCATTAATACACTCCCTTATGTTGAATACTGCTCTTTTGTACTGGCAGTTATGCTCCAAAGACTAAGAAATATATCACATCTGCAGGTCTTTTAAGTATTATTTTCTGTCCTAATTTTTTTTACAAATCTCCGTCTTTAGTAAATATCCTATAGATCTTCCAGAACATATAAATTCAAAGATGACACTGTTCTGCCTGTTAACTATATTAAATGTATTTCCGATATCAGTGACAATTTTATTTTGTTTGTAAATAAATGAGCTCAAAGTTAAAGCTAAATTATCTTATCCTATACACATCCTATGTTACATGATACTCAGCTCATAAGATCCTCACTTTCACCAGTGTTCTTACAGAGAGATAAAAGGAAGTACTTATTTCCTACCCTCCTTATTAAAAATACCAGTCTAGTACAATGCCCCAAATGCCTAATGCTATAAACAAAGGTATTTCATCTAAATCAAGGAAATCATTGTTCACTGTATTCAGCATTCATCAAACCTATCATTGAGTGCAATGCCCCCTTTGGTATGTACTTAACCGGGCATATATGACAACTGGAACATCCACAGAGGCTCCTTACTAAAAGAATACAGGGCATAAGTAATATGTCTTATGCAGACTGCCTCAAGGCCCTATCCCTTTATTCTGTCTCTATAGGCTTTTGAGGGGAGATCTATGCCTGGCAGACAGGGCATTGCCAGACCCCACTCTGATGTACTTCCTGCATATCCACAAAACAAACAGCACCAGAATTACCCAAGACTTAAACCTTGCCTGTGATATAAATAGTACCCGCTGGAGAGATAGGTATGTATCTCAAAGACTAGCCTGTTTATGGAACAGGCTCCCCATCCATGTGAAGCAGAGTTCCTCCCTAACTCAGTTCAAGTGCAACTTGGACAATTGGATGGGAAACTGGAAATTCATTCCTGGTTTGGCAACTATGTCTCTAATGGACAGAGGTAGCCTGTAAATGGTTCATCTCCCAGGCTCCTGCTTGTAAATGTTTAATATCTGAAGACCCTGCTTACACTTATCAACGGTACCAGAACTTGTCAGAGATTTGGGATGCATGGCTAGGCTTAAAAAGGCCCTTGTAGTCATTAGCCTAGTAAACACCTATGAATCTATGAGCTTATAAATAAATAATTTTCCTTGAATAAGAATTGACAGATTGTAGCAGGTTCACAGAATAACAACCACTTGAAGGCGGTGTCCAGTAACACAAGATACCAGGTGTCTTCAATAAAAATGCTTTAATGCAAAGCCAAAATCCACAGCAGCAACAAATACAATTTGGGAAAAGCAGCACAGATACAGGAACAGAATACTGGATAAGCGCTTTCGTCTGCTATCATATTAATAATAATGAGCCAGTTATTTTTAACCATAATAAAGTGAAACAACCCACTGACATTAACCACAGACTCCGGGACTTTGAAACAAAAATGAGCAAGGTACCAAATTTACAAACTGATAACACATAGCTTGCCGGATGTATTAAACTACAGAGGGTCCCGAAGGGCCTTCGTATGTATAAATTTCCCAACGGGCTGTCCGTTGGTCAACAAGAAGTAGAGGAATTGTTATTAATGTTTGACAGGCATGGTGTACAGCTTTTACATTTTATTGTTAAAGTAAATAACAACAAGATTAAGAATCTTTTGGAGGAGGTGAATGTTTTAAATGATGAAATTCTGAATGATACAAATTTTGCCACCCTTGAGGCCAGATATGACATGATTTTTGATAAAATAGATGATCAAGTTAAGGAGAATGTCAATAGGAAGATGAAAAAATTAAAAAGAGATGAAATAGGGTACAAGTATAAGGAAGCTTACCCCTTCCCTAAAAGTTATTATAAGTTCAATATGAGTAATGCTAAATAAGAAGAATATATACTCCCAATGAGCTCCTATAACCTCCAGAAGTAAAACTGAAAGAAACAATACAGTACCAGAGAACAAAAGTCCTTCCAGGAGGCAGACAAAAGCAATTTCCAATGTAGTTCAAAGAATAATCCACAAAAACAGTCTTCAAAGACAGCTTCACAAGGAAAAACAGGAACATTCAATTCTGATAAAACACAGCACTGCTTTATTCGAACCAAACATAAGCGCTTTCACTACTGCTTCTTCAGGTGTATAAAAAAAGTTAAAATAACACCTGTTTAAATACCAAACAACTAAGCACATGATCAATTAGTTTAAAGGCAACATGTCACAAAAAACTTGCCTAAAGGATAAAATACAAAAATACATTTAAAACACACATAAATATATATAACTAAATGTATAACTAAATGTATAAAGTGCATAAATAAGTATACATAGAAAATAATAAATAATAAATAAAACTAATAAAAACAGTTACCTACGTAATTTCCTTTTCTTTAATGTTGGCTTCATGGGCATACTATCATTCAAACCATGGCCAAATGTAGCCCTCAGCATAACAATCCACCTAGCTTCAAGTTCTTCAGTTCTTCCTCTGACATCACTAAACCTATCACTGACAATAGCTTTTGATATTACCATGAACTTGAAGCTATGGTTGGTACCTTTCTCTATAACATGTTTTGCTAGGGCATTAACCCTAGAGCCTTTGGCAATGTGATAAACATGCTCCTGATTCTCTCCTTTAACATCCTATCTGTTTCAACATAAAACTTTGACACAGAGAGCACACATAAGATAAACAACATGCTTAGTATAGCAACTAGCACTAACCCTTATATCAAATATTCTTTTGGTGTCAGGATGTTGAACGGAAACTCCCTCTAAAATGTAAGTGCACTGGTTGCATTTGCCACATGGTTTAGTACCACTAACTACATCATCCAACCCACATCTTTTAGGTATACACAACCTCCTCTTCAGATTTCTCTTGTTCTTAAAAGTAAACTGGGGCACTTCTCCTATTATGTCTTTCCGGTTTTGAAAGACATAATAGGAGAAGTGCCCCAGTGTGTATACCTAAAAGATGTGGGTTGGATGATGTAGTTAGTGGTACTAAACCATGTGGCAAATGCAACCAGTGCACTTACATTTTAGAGGGAGTTTCCTTTCAACATCCTGACACCAAAAGAATACTTGATATAAGGGTTAGTGCTAGTTGCTATACTAAGCATGTTGTTTATCTTGCGGTGTGCTCTCTGTGTCAAAGTTTTTATGTTGGAAAAACAGATAGGATGTTAAAGGAGAGAATCAGGGAGCATGTTTGTCACATTGCCAAAGGCTCTAGGGTTAATGCTCTAGCAAAACATGTTATAGAGAAAGGTACCAACCATAGCTTCGAGTTCATGGTAATATCAAAAGCTATTGTCAGTGATAGGTTTAGTGATGTCAGAGGAAGAACTGAAGAACTTGAAGCTAGGTGGATTGTTATGCTGAGGGCTACATTTGGCCATGGTTTGAATGATAGTATGCCCATGAAGCCAACATTAAAGAAAAGGAAATTACGTAGGTAACTGTTTTTATTAGTTTTATTTATTATTTATTATTTTCTATGTATACTTATTTATGCACTTTATACATTTAGTTATATATATTTATGTGTGTTTTAAATGCATTTTTGTATTTTATCCTTTAGGCAAGTTTTTTGTGACATGTTGCCTTTAAACTAATTGATCATGTGCTTAGTTGTTTGGTATTTAAACAGGTGCTATTTTAACTTTTTTTATACACCTGAAGAAGCAGTAGTGAAAGCGCTTGTGTTTGGTTCGAATAAAGCAGTGCTGTGTTTTATCAGAATTGAATGTTCCTGTTTTTCCTTGTGGAGCTGTCTTTAAAGACTGTTTTTGTGGATTATTCTTTGAACTACATTGGAAATTGCTGTTGTCTGCCTCCTGGAAGGACTTTTGTTCTCTGGTACTCAATATGAGTAATGATAAGGAGAGGATAGATGAACAGGACCCTGAACCACCTGGTTATGACCAGAGGAGGGCCGATGAAAACTTACAAGATGAATTTTTTGATGTTGAGGTAGATGAAGTGTTTGGGCAGGATTACCCCCCCCCCCCCATTAAGGAGGTCTGAGTGGATATTCAACCAAAACAGGAACAGGCAAGTTTTTTTTACGAGGGCAACATGTTACCCAAAGGGGTCGAACTCAGAGGGGGAGGAAAAACTTCTGGAACACCCGGAATCAGAACAGGTTCTAGATCTTTTTGAACAAGGTGCACAACCACAAGGTATTATTTCTAGTTTTGGTGATAAACTACTTAGTTTGAATGGGTTCAATATTTTTAACTATACAAACAGGATAATAACAGAGGACTATTTCTCCTTACTTGAGAAGGGGTTCAAATTTGTTCCAGCTAGAAAACCTGATATTTCTAAGGTACTTATTGATTTTAAACTTTATATCAGGAAACTCAATTTTCAACTTCTTTTCAAAGATAAAAGGGATTATTCAAGGTTTAAGAAAAAGAGTTTGTACATCCCTTCTTTACACACCACATTGGCCCACTATGAAAAAGTTTGTATGAGAGATATCTCCTATGAATATAAGAAACATAGGAATAATTATTTTAATTTGACTAACACTGAGACAGGGTTACTCAACAGCCTCAGATTATCTGATGAAATATGAATTATGAAGCTGGATAAGGGGGGGTGGGGTTGTAGTGGTTGAGAGAATGGATTATGTTAATGACATCATGAACATTTTATGTGACACAGAGAGATATACCTCTGCTTCTTTGAATGAAATTAATTCACATATCATACAGGAGATTACAACTGTTTTTAGAAGACAGTTTATACCAGGATATTATTAATGAGGACACTTTGAATTTCTTGAAGAATGATTGTTCACTCATTCCCACAGCTTTTGGAATCCCAAAGGTCCACAAAAATGTGGACCACCCCCCATATAGGCTCATAGTGGCTGGCCAGAACAGTTCAACGTACCCTTTGGGTGTTTTTGTTGACAGGTTGGTGAAGGATGTTTTGGGTTCAGTTACACAAGTTATCAAGGACTCTTGGGACTTTTTAACTAGGATTAAGCCCCAATTTTTCTTTCACACTAGTGGATTTTCAATGATTGACATCGTAGATTTATTTAGTTCAATCCCCCATGAGGAAGGTTTGGAGTTGTTCCATGAAGCCTTATTGACATATTCTAAACTAAGTAATGCAATGATCAACTTTGTTATGGAATTAACGGAACGGATCCTTCATAACAACTTTATTTCATTTGAGGATGAGTATTTCAAGCAGGTGAAGGGTGTGGCTATGGGGGCCAGTTGTGCCCCCATTTATGCAAACCTTGTTATGGCCATGTGGGACAGTAAATACATCTTTAATACTGGATTCAAACAAGAGTGGCTTTTTTATGGTCGTTATCTTGATGACATTTTTATTCTTTGGAAATGTGACAGGTCAACTGTGGATAAATTCATTGAACATATTAATGAAGTATGTCCATATTTTAAATTTACCCACACATTTGATGAATATACTATAGACTATTTGGATGTTAACATCACCCGAGATCTCCAGTTAAGGCAGTTTTCATCCAGGGTGTACCGTAAGGCCACCTATTCTAACTGCTTTTTGAGTTATCAGAGTCAACACCCCTACCATGTTAAGAGGAATTTGGTTAGGGGACAAATGATAAGAGGGGAAAGAATTTGCTCTACCCTTGATAACTTGAAAAGGGAACTGGGATTGTTGACACAGATGTTTAAAGCAAGAGGGTACCCCGATTGTATGTTGCGACAGATAAATAGTGAGGTGTTGGAAGGCTGGGGTAAGAAATTTGTACCCCTGTTAGGACAAGGAAATATTGAAGTGAGTGTAGAACAAACCACCTCAACTGACCTTCAGTTGTTGGATACAGAGGATTTTCTGAATTCTATGCCCATACAATTTGGTTCATTTGGGAATAAGGCTAAGGACATCTTGTGTAAGAACTGGGTTATTTTGGAGTGTAATAACGAATTCACTCAAACCTTGGGTTTGGGTCCCACATTTTCTTTTAATGTGGGTAATAATTTAAAAACGTTGTTAGAACATCCTGTTACTAGGAGGAACAATAACAGAACCAAACCATGTGGTAGGTGTAATTATTGCCCCTATGTATTGAACACACGAGAGATCACTTTGGGGGACTCAGTCCACAAAGTTAGGTTAGTGGGGGGTAATTGTAACACCATATGACTGGTTTATTTGCCTGTTTGCACTGGTTGTAAAGCATACTATGTGGGTAAAATGGAAAGAGCCCTCAAGAAGAGGGTGTATGAACACTTGTATGCCATTAACACTCACAACACGAACAATGCCCTTTATAGACATTCCCTTATATGTGGGTCGTTTTCTGGCTACAAATTTGGTATACTTGAAGTGGTAATGAAAAAAGCCAGGGGTGGCAATTGGGCTAACAATATTTATAAAAGTGAGCTTAAATGGCAGCTTTGTTTAAATGCCTGGTACCCACCAGGCTTAAATGACAGTTTGTCTTTAAAACCAATTTTAATAGAGAGGGCTGCTAAGTTATGACATGCTTTTTTTCTTTTTCTTTTTTACCATTTGTATGTTGATTGTACTATGTCTTTAAAACTGTTTTAATGTGTTAATTGTACTGATTATTTAGCTATACCTGTGTAAGGCAGCAGTAGATTTGATAAAGTCTGCTATGATAACAGATGAAAGTGCTTATCCAACATTCTGTTCTTGTAGCTGTGCTGCTTTTGGCAAATTGTATTTGTTGTTGCTGTGGATTTTGGCTTTGCATTAAAGCATTTTTATTGAGGACACCTGGTATCTTGCATTACTGGCCACTGCCTTCAAGTGGTTGTTTTTCTACAGTTTCTTGGGTCCACTTGTTTACCCACTGTGATTTTGCAGGTTCACAGAATAATTTAATGTTTTCCCAGTATTGTGATACTAATTTGCATTAATAAAAAATAAAATTCCAATCCACTTCAATTTCAAGTTTTTATCTCCAACAAACAATGCTGGTAAGTTTTTCTTGTGTATAATATGCTGTGCATGGATTTCCAAGTATATCTTTACCAAAGGGGAGAAGATGATGTTTACTATTGAATTTAGAATAATATCCTTATCTTTTTTTCAGAATTTAAACTCCTCATTCTTAAATAAATAATTTTAAAATGCATCTTGATTTTTTAATATTCAACTAACTGTAGACTATATCAGTATTTTCTGTGAATATACTATAGGTCGATTAAAAAGCTAAGAAACTATCCAGTTGAAATTCACAAAAACAATTATTTAAGTTGTAAGAACAGGTTTAAAATCTCAGTTTTCTCACCTTACAATAGGAATATCGTAGACTAAAAATTAAAAATAAGTTCATGGAGATCACTGCTCTGCCCAAAAATACAAATACAAATGAATTAATGAAGGAATAAATAAATAAATAAATAAATACATACATATATACATAAATACATAAATATTAGCATACAGTACTTTCAAGGAGCAACTGTAGGCAGCTGGAGATATGTGCAAGTAAATTAACTCACATACATAAAAATATAACTTTTAAAGTACAGCTGAATAAAGTTAAAAGAAGAAGTTCATACCTGACAATCTATACAGACAGTGTGGACGAAACTGCCAGTAAATATGCATAGATCAAACATATTGTATGAATTAAAAACAAAATGGGCAATTCAGTGGGAGATTTGTTCTTTGATCCTGGTTTAGGAGGGTCAGAGTTCTCTGATGGCCTTCAGGCCTTAATGCTTGCTCTGAAGCTATTTTATTTATATAAAGTTAATTAAGCTACCACCAAATGTTGGATGTCATTACTGTACCATGATATGTACACATGTGTCTACATGTCATGGTACCTTTTCTCTTTTCAGCAACCACCCTAACATGGTGCTGCACTGTGCTCCTAGCAACATGTAGGGCTGACCCCGTGGTTGTGCAGAATGCTAATGATGCATTATGGGAAAGAGGCATATGTTAATTAGCCATATGTTCTCTCCCCCTGAACTGCATTGAGAAGCCATCTACATACTGATAGATTCAAGAAATTGATCTGACATGTAAATCAGCATGGCCATCCTCACCGTGCTGTGGTAATAAATATGATCAAAAGGCCATGATCAAATGCCTACTATGACGGGGTTACAATGACTGGGTTGGGGGGATACACTAGATACTGGGGATCACTGTTAATAGTAAGTGTCTTAGTAGCAGTGGGATCAGGGGTGGGGGGAACCACTAGACTCCAGGGATTTCTGTAAGTGGGGGTGCTGTAATGACAAGTGAGTTTATGCCAGGTCAAAACAACAATCCATAGGGATCCAATGGATCAAAAAATAGATTGATTCTGATTTGTTGAATTCATAAGAATATGTGTTAAGCCCTTCTGCATCCATCATGTGGAGAATGTGCACACACAACTTTATATTTATGAACTACAGTATCACATAACAGTACATGTAAGCTAAAGGTACCCTACCTGCACTTTTCTGTAATTCCAGAAACACACACCATCACTGCCTAATGCAGCACTATCACAAAAACACATCACAAACCCCAAAACTCAGCATGCCTCAATAATTCACACCCCGTATCAGTGCACTTCTCTAAACTGAATGTGTTCTAAACTGTTATGGGACACAACAATTACAATTACATTATTTGACAAAATATTCAGCCTACTGACCTACTTCAGTTCAATTGTAAATCAAAGTAGCGGCAAACAACAGTACTGGCATAAATCAACAAACCCTATCAATAACCTGTCAACAGTCAACATGTCCTGTGCTTTTACACACTGTCAGTCTCTTTACGCCTCACAAAAATAAATAACTACAATAATATTTTAAACCTGTTGCTTATTCATACAAAAACTGCTCCTATGATAAGCTGTATTAACAATGACTGGGCAGCCTGTGTGCTTTAACACATGTAGAGCCTGTCACCCTACCCCCCAAAAAAATAACTAGAATGCTTTTCCATGTGTTGCTCATATACACACATACTGCTCCTGAGAGAAACCATATTAATAGCTATTTAGTATGTTCTCTGTCTTCACACACACTCACAGTTTGTTTCCACTACCTATCACCCTTCAAAAAAGAAACAACCACATTCAAAAAGAAAGCTTACCCATGTACAAAACTTTCTTCTTCTCTTGTACCCACTGGCCAGAGTCAGGAAGTTATAAAAAAAAATGAGGATGCAACTGAAAGCTGCTATGTCCAAAATTTTTAAATCCCATATTTCCAACCAGCACTGAGTCAGGAAGTGGGGACACACTACCGAGGCATCACTGAGTAGAGCTAGCCAATGAGGGAGACACTGTGGCCCTCTCCAACTGCACACGCATGTACACACACACACACACACACACACACACACACACACACACACACACACACACACACACACGCGCGCGCGCACACGCACACGCACACGCACACACACACACACACACACACACACGCACACACGCACACACACACACACACGCACATGTGCACACAGACACACACACACACACACACACACACACACACACACACACACACACACACATACACACACACACACACACACAAAAGGAAAATAAATAACTTCCATGTTACATGAAAATCAGCATTATAGCAGCAGTTGCAATGTCAGTGGCACAACAGATAGCACACTTACACTGGGTGCAGAAGGCTGTGGGTTCTATTCCATCACTAGGTAGATCAATTGTTGACACTCTAGTGCAGTATATGGGATGTGCCATCCACTGGATAAAATGCTAAACCGAGGCACCATCTATAGGAGTTGGTAGTAGCTCAAGTGGATATAAAAGGTCCCACAGAACCTATCGAAAAGAGTAGGGTCCTTTATTTGCATGACAACTTATTTAAATATTTGTCTGTAGATATTTACAAAGGGTCCTTTATTTGTATAACAGCTTATTAACATATTTGTCTGTACATATTTACAAAATTAAATAATTATATACACATTTGTACATAAGAATTATTCATTTTCATTGCATTTATACATTCTTATTCAAATCGTAGCCCCACTTTTTTTTTCATAACCACTATCTAATTATTTTTAGTATTATTGACAATAATCCTTTTCTGTTAAATATAATTTCATACATTCTCTCATTCCATATTACACATATTACATAAAACAATTTTATCTGTTCTCATTTTTAAATCTTTATTTGTATTCTTATAGTATCCATATTCAACCATCTTCATGTTTATATTGTTTCTGTATTTGAAACATTGAAAGACATTTCCATGAACATAATTCACCCCACAACTATTTACTCTGTTACATCCCAAGAAAACATATTCAGTGCCTTCTTCTTCATCACAATGTAAACAAATTGTTTCACTTTAATTTTATATAGCATATTACTTTCAACAGGTAATTTTGTTATTCCTAATCCCAATAAGAAGTCTTGAAATTCTACTTTCTTACTACACCATCCATTTTTTGTTTAATCGATTTAATCTTTTCCTGTGATAGATTTTCTCATAGAGTAATACAGTAATATTATCTCAGTATGTTTTTTATACCAAGTATTTGATTATCCTCTGTTTCGTCAGTCTTTATACTCCATAATATTATCTTTCATTGATAATTATCTAATTTCCCAGGAAAACTTTTCTTTATTCTTTTATTACTTTTTATTATTTTCAATATTTTTGTGCATATATTTGCACACTTTTGAAATTAATTTCTCATTTCTATTATTTGTCAGTTTCAATACTTCATAAAAATTCAAACCACTGGCTTTAACAATCCCAATCCTCCTTCCTTTCTATCCATGTATAATAATCCCTTTTTAACTGGATTCAATCTAGACCCCCAAATAAATGAAAAGATTGTCTCTAACAAAAGTTTTTCATGCATTATTGGAATCATAAACACACTTGATAGATAAGCAATTTTACTCATCAAGACTAAATCTATCAAGTTCACTTTTTTCTTGTATATCAGTCTATATGTTTTCTATAATAAACAAATTTCTTGTAATTTTTTTAATGTTTCCCATTTTGAGCTATATGCATCCTTACCAAAGTTTATATCCAACACATTAGGATATTTTGTTGAAAACCGAATATCTGCTATTATTTCTCTCTCCCATTCATTTGATTTTATCTTTCATTTAATATCAAACCTACTCCTTTCATGCAATCAATTACATAAACTATTGCTTCTCCCATCCCTACAGTACTTTTTAGCTATTATGATTATATCATCTGCATATGCCATTAATACTGGTATTTCAACATCTTTGTGCATAATGTCTTTCACATTATTCAATTTAGTATTAACTTTACAATCACACTTATAACTAAGGCAAATAAAATGCTATTCATATTACATCCTTGTCTTATTGATTTACCCATCCCTATCTCTTTACTTATCCATCCATTTATGAAAACCTTCATTTTATTAAATCTGTAAGCTGACATTACAAATGTTCCTAATTTTAATATTGAAATTATATCCTTTCATTATGTCTATCATATTTCATGTTCATTTCAGTCAAATGTTTTAAAATCTTGGGAGGGTGGCCTAATGGTTAAGGTGTTTGACTTACAAACACAAGGTGCAGGGTTTGAGTCTCAAAAGGGATAATTGGCTAGGCTTAAAATGACCCACAAGGGCAGTTAGCGTAGTACTAATCTATGAACCTATGAACCATAAGTTTGAACTTTTCCTGTCTTTCTAAAATATCATCTACCATTTCTTTTATTATCATTAATGATTCTTAATATCCTTTTCCTTTCATACCATGTAAATGCTCTTTTATAATTTATTCCATCTTGTTTTCAAGTTATCTTCGTATTATTTTCATGAATGTCTTGCAATCTTTATTGTTCAACATTATTGGTCTCCAGTTATTTATGTCATCTTTTTCTCCTTTCTTTCATATAAACTTTAATACCCCACTACATAATTTCTTATATTTAAAAGTACAATTTACCCATTCATTTAATACTTGCAACTATTTTTTTTGCCATTCCTCTGGATTTTTGTACATTTCAAAACCAATCACATTAAGACATGCAGCTGAGTCTACATTTAAACGTTTAAATGTTTAAACACTCTAATTCATCCAAAGTAATTTATTTTTTCAATTTTGTTATTCATTTGTTCAGAATTTTTTTAATCTCCATGTTTATTATATTCTCTCCTTGCTGTTTTAAACATTTCTTCGACACGCTTTATTACAATATCCATAATTTGAAACTGACTTACTCTTGTTTCTCCTTGTTGGTCCTACATTTTTCTCATCACATTGCACTTCTCTTTTACTATCTTACTTAAATAGGCTGATACCTACACACAAATAATGCCTAATGGAAGTCAAACAAATGGAAGCTAGAAAAAATGTAAAACAATAAATTTTATTGAGCACCTTTGTTCCTTCAACAAGGACGTCATCAGAATAATGAGCAAGTAAGACCACTAAAATTTATATACTCCCACATTACAAAGGTCACAGGAAATTGAACAAATACTCAATTAAGTTACTTAATAAAATAATTAACCCTAAAGGTTCTACTAAAAACAGCTAATGTTGTTACAATCATATTATTGGTGCATGAGCTTCATACTATAAGTTCATAGAAGTTTAAAACAATACCTTATTATACATGTATGTATACCTATAATTTCTTTGCCTTTATCTGCAAAATAGATGCAATAGACAGTGATTAATTTAAACCTGGGAGAAACTGGCACCCAACCTAAGTTGCCAAACCAGTTCACGAGATTCTAAAAATATCTTCCAATCACCTCCTTGGGGATTCTGAATAATTTGTTCCAGTATTCCAAACTGAAATTTGTGATATACTTGACAGTGTAAATAGGCTGATATTTCTTTTTTACCTTGTGGTAAATACCTTTGTTAATATGAGGAATTATTTAATTTTTCTCATCATTTCCTTTGTATAACTCTTTCTCCTTATCATGGCATTCCTTTGTATTTGTTCCTAAATGTTCAAACATATCTTCATATGTTTTAATATATCCTTGTTTTCAAATGTTTATTGTCTCATCTTGCCATTGTAAAATACATCTTTTGTATTTTCTTTTAAAAATAATCCACCATTCTAGCCAGTTATTGTAGAAATTCCTCATAGTAATGTGATTTCTCCATAACTGTGTTATTATCTCTTCTACCTTTTCATCCATACATTTTAATTTATTCTTTTTATTCCCTTATCTAGTTTAATGTATTCTTTACTTGCATATATTTTTAACTACATAGCCAGATGATCTGTAAAGATCATGTTACAACTGATTCTCCTTCCATTGTGTTTACACTTTCTGACCTTATAAAATAATTGATTACAGATTTTAGCATACCTCTTCTATACATCCATACTTCTGTATTCTATAATACCAATTTGTCACATTTCATAACTTTTCTCGCTGTTCTTATATCATTTGCATTCTCCTTTCTTTTTTCCTTAAATTAAATTAAAATCTTATGTTACTATAATGTTCATGTTTACTACTACATGATCTAATAAGTGATTTAATGAATTCCCCCTTTCTTTATAGGTGATGCATGCATACATAACTTAAGTCTATAAACTTTTTCCTGCCCCCTTAAATCTACAATAGTGAGTCTCCCCATCTTAATTATTGTTATATCTAAATATTTGGGTCTATATTATAAGATCAATGTTTGAAAACATCGAACAACATATGGTCGACATCATATGATTGATGTCTTCAAACATCGACCTTATAAAAAGACAAAAAAAAAAGAAAAAAGTACCATAATGGGTTTAAGCAGGGGGGCAAGCCCCCCTGCACCCCCACATCCACCTCTAATTAAATATACCATCTCCGAGACCATTGCAGTAAATGGAAATCTCCCCTTAAGGAGATTTCTGTTTACACACACTCAAGATTCTGAGCATTCAATATTCTTATGTCGACAATGTCAGATTCAACATTGTCGGCTTTTGAGAATATAATATAGACCCAAGTATTTCGCTATTTTTTTTTTACATAGAATTACCTTGTAATGGCACTCATTACCAAAATTCCATATTATTTCTCCATCTTTTTTCTTTTTGTAATCTTTCTTCATTTGTTAGGAATCATATATCCTCTAAAACAATTATGTCTACATCATATTTTTACATCATTGTATAATTTTTTTATACTATTAACATTTATTGAAAGAATTCATAAATTGTTGGTTTCCCAATTCCTTAGTTTAAAGGAAAACTTCCTCTCCTTGTGCTATTTATTTTTTTACATTTTTCTTTCTTTTTCTCCTTTGAGTTTATACTTTTAAATGTCCTTTTTCTATCTTTTACCTTTCACCGATGTCATTCTTTTTACCTTTCACTACTTTCCAATGTATGTCTTCCTTGTCACTATCTTCAGAATCTATTTCTATTTCATCTTCTTCCACTTTTTCACATTACCACCTTCCCCTTTTTCTAAATTGTTTTCCTCTGTTTTTTTATATCTTCTTCATTTTGTTCTTTATCATATGTCTTATTTTCACTTAGTTCATTATTTTTTGACAATCCATCCATATATGTCAGTTTTTTTTGTTTACATTTATAACATTCATATTTATATTTCTTTATGTCATGCCCAGTTTTCCCACATATGCAGCATTTCTTTGTATCACAATTACTTACTAAGTGTCCTTTACCACACACACACACACACACACACACACACACACACATATACATATATATATATATATATATATATATATATATATATATATGCATTCTTGGTTGTCTCCAATATTTTAGCATACCCTTGTTCCCTTCAACAGCTGCAATGCTTAAATATTACTAATTTATTTTTTCATTTTTCATTTTCAACACAACATTACAATCCCATCCACCAGTTCATAATCTCTTATTATCAAATACTTTAGAAATGTCCAACACTTCTTTACAAATACCTTAAATGTTTTTTAAAGTCTCTCTTTCAATTTCTGTCTGAAATCATATGTGTATTATCTTTTTGTTTTTTTGAAAAATGCTTAAACTACATATTCATTCCATGGATTATTATTCTGTCTTTTTTCATATTCACATAAAAATGTTTCCAAAGTTTGTGCAGTCTCAAAAACAATGTCATGAAGTGGCTCTTTATTTGCCACAATAAAGGCTTTTACCTCATGTGTCTTGATACCCAAAAGAATTATAACTGTGTCCCATTCCCTCATATCTGTCCATTTCAGTGTTTCTCTTACTTTGGACCCCTGCAACAAACCTTTAATGTTTCTTCTTTTTTCTTCTCTTTTTGTTCAAGACTCTGAATATGTCTCTACATATGTTTTTCTTTTAGGTGGCCCTTCTTTTAAGACACTGTCAGCATCTTCTCCATGGATCCTTTCCATTGTGTTTCCCTATGAGACATTATTGTCTGGCTCACTCTAGACAATCATTTCATTTAATAAATCATCCCACAACCCTTCCAACGAGAGGGTTGTAACAATATATTCCTCTTTTTTGACAATCACCATTGATTCAAATAACTCCTTTTGGAGCACAATTTCTGAATCCTCCAAACTGAAGTAAATAATTTGGAGGATTGAGAAATCGTGCTCCTTCTGGAGCATGATTTCTGAATCCTCCAAATTAGTTACTTCAGTTTTAGAGCTGGCATTTGCCTCCAGTCTAACAGGTATGCCTCCATCTCATGCAATGCCCTCCCAGCCTCCAATGTGCAAGGAATAGGATGTGTGCTAGTCACATGTACAGCCTAGTGAGTAGGTAGTGCTTTATTAAAATCCATCATATACATTATATACATTTTCTATACAATATATACAGCTTATTTTACAATAATTACATTTTAATCTTATTTATAACATTTTTCAGTACAGTAATCTTTTTTCTTTACTTTTTTAATTCCCTGCACTCTTTTCTCTATAGCCTTTGATAATTTTCTTTTACCATTATATCTTATCTCATTTATCCTTTCATTCCACACTGTGCATATTATACAAAACACTTTTTATCTAAATTATTGGTGTTACTGTTTATTTTTTCACAATAATATCCATATGGCATCATCTCTATATTTATATCTTGTGCACTTTTTGAACCTTTCAGGATTTCGTTTTCACATATTTCTTGCCATAATTATTTTACTCTTTCACCTTCCATAAAACATGTTCTATAGTCTCTTTCTTACTACAATAACTACAATTTTTTTTTTATTTTTATATGACATATTTGGCTTTACTGTAAACTTGGGCATTATTAATCTCCACAAAAAAATGTACATTGAACATATTCCTATATATCCATATACATAAACTGTACAACAGAAGGAAGAAATTGTTGTAAAAGAGAGTAAAATCCCATGAGTGGAGGAGCTCCCTGGTCAGCCTCAGTAAGAAGCTGAGATCCCTTATAAGATCCTCCAAAGCTAGCTACGAAAACAAAATCAGCACTGATTCTAAGGACAACCACAAAGTATTCTATAGCTATGTCAAGAATCTCAATGGCAACACCCAGATCTGCTCTGAGTTACAGCACAAAGGCACGAAATTTACAGAACCAACTGATATTGCCAACATCCTGGCAGATAGGTTCAGTGCTAACTTTACCCCCTCACCCCCTAAAGGGCCCATATCTATACAGGAAGAATGCAGAGTCCCTGTAATCACAACTATGCAGGTAAAAGCTGCACTCTTTAAAGCCAAAAACACAGCATCCATTGCACCGGACAACATCCCAGGCTGCATTTTACACAAACTTCAGAACGAACTGGCTCCCCACCTAAGCACCATGTTCAATCATAGCCTCACATCAGGCGTTGTGCCCACTGAATGGCGTACAGCAACAGTTATCCCACTCCACAAAGGGGAAGCCACCACTGATCCCGGGAACTTTCGCCCTATTAGCCTGATGAGCCTGGTCTGCAAGACCATGGAACGTATCATCATGGAACACATAAACAAAGACATTTGTAACCTCCAAACTCTGGACTCCACCCAGTTCGGGTTTGTGAAAGGCAGATCATGCCTCCTGAACCTGATCAACTTCTTTGAGGCAGTCACCAAAGCCGTAGATGAGGGTAAGGTGATTCACACAGCCTATCTTGACCTCACCAAGGTTTTTGACACCATCCCCCATTCTGGAATTATAGTTAAACTCACTAAACTAGGTATAAATCCCTATGTCACAAAATGGGTTGCCAACTGGCTCACTGACAGAACCCACACTGTAAAAGTTGCACACTCCAAATCTGACCTCAAACCAGTGACAAGTGGAGTACCACAGGGTTCAGTCCTGGGACCTCTCCTGTTTGGTATCTCCTTCTCTGAAGTACAAGTGCACTGTCATCCCCTTTGGTTAAAACTCTGTACCCATAAACTACTACATAGACAGCAATCTACTTAACACCGAATGTGTGATAAGAGACCTTGGGACCCAGGTGGACAGTAGTATATCCTTTGATAGTCACATCGCCACAGTAGTCAGGAAGTCCTTCTACGTGGCACACCTCATCATAAAAGGGTTCTCTTCCAGGAAAAAAGAGGTCATTGTTCCCCTCTACTCGACACTAATTAGACCCATTATAGAGTACAATGCCCCTTTTGTAATGTACCTCACAAGACATATGCAGCAGCTGGAAAGGCCAGAGAAGTACCTCACAAAGAGGATTTCTGGCCTCAAAAAATGCCCTACACTGACCATCTCAAAAAACTCCAGCTTTACTCCTACTCCAAGGTGATCTCTGCCTAACATATAAAGCTATGTCAAACCCAGAGCTGTTGGACATGCTACACCTAAAGAAATCCCAATCCCTCCGAGCTACACACTCTAGGGACCTATGCCTTGTCAGCACAATAAACAGGATATGCTGGAGGGATAGATTCCTGTCACAGAGACTTCCCATACTCTGGAACAGGCTACCCATCTACGTCAAGCAAAGTTCCTCATTAGCACTCTTCAAGAAAAATCTTGATGAGTGGATGGGAATAGGAAATACACCCTGGGGATCACTTCTGTGTCTCTGCTCGACAGTGGCACAGGAAAATAACTTTCTTGGGTGGTGTAAGCCAGGGAACCCTGTTGGCTAGGCTTACATAGGCCCTTGGGCTGATAGCCTAGTACCTACCTATGAACCTATGAACCTCAAATCTTTCTAATCTTGCTTTTATAGCTTTTATTATTTTTTTTTTGTTTTCCAAATGTTTCCATTTAAATACATAATGGTATTTAATCATCACAATTTTATTCCATTCCTTTCTGTTTTCTTCGGCTTATCCATACTAATTTTCCACAATAACATTTTCTCTTGATATATTTTCATTTCCACACTTAAATCTCCTTTCCATTTTTAAATATTTGAGTTTTTCCCATATTTCTTTATATTTTTTCCTTCACCACCCTTATCAGTTTATCATTTTTTACCTTAAACCCACTAGATAAATATGCAATTTTACCCAATATAACATAATTAATTAAAGATACTTTGCTTCTAAACATCACTTAATATGTGCTCCAAAACCTATATATGGTCCTTATTGCATCAAACATATCCTTCCACTATATATATATATATATATATATATATATATATATATATATATATCTGCTGTTCCTTCCCAAATGTTATACATTTTTTATTTGTTTTGTACGCTGAAACAAATATATTATTTTCTTACTAATATTATATTGTTTTACCTCTCCAATAACATATCATGTTGTGTCTTATCAAATGTTTCGCTCACCTCTCCCACCATAATTCTTAGGTTTGCATTTCTGTTCATCACATCTTCTACCACTTCCCTTATCATCAAAAGTTCCTGATTATATTTACCTTTTTATTCCAAATATTTTCTCATTTAATAACTTATATATTTTGCTTTCTATTCTTTTCTCTTTTATTTTCATGAATATCTTATAGTTACATTATTTTGGTCTATATTACATGATCAAATGTTTAGTTAATAGAATAACTAAACATCAATCACTAAATATTGAAATTCCAAAACCGCGAACAGCACTTTCCATGCAGGAAAACAATGCCATTGTCTCACCTAAAAAAAAAGAAATTAAACACAAATCAGGTGGGAGGCTTTGCCCCCATACCCCCCTATATGGGGGACAGTGGCCCCCACACTCCCCCTAACTAAATATACCAACTCCAAGATTGCTCTACATTGTAAAAAGGGTAAAATCCACGTAACGGCCAAACAAATTGTTTACCTGTGTGGAAACTGCCATTCGTGGCTTTGGTAGTTCGATATTTAGTGATCGATGTTTATTCGATTAACTAAACATTCGATCATGTGATATAGACACCATTATTCAATACTATTGGTCACTAATTTTTAATATCTGTTTTTCACCTTTCTTCCATAACATTTCATCGCTCCCATACATATACTTTTATCTTCAATTCCTTTCTCTAACCATTCATTTAATACTTCTAAAAAATATTTTCTTTGCCATTCTAACATATCCTTATACATTAAATATTTAGTCTCATCCAATCCTGTAGCTGATTCTGCATTCACTGTCTTCAAAATGTTCAATAATTCTTCCATTGAAATATTTTTGTCCTATTACTTCATTATCTTCTTCTGTTAATTTCTTCAAATGACATCAATGTACTGTGTTCATATTACTTTCAGAAATTGTTTTCCTAATATGTTCTCTTATTGCTTTTATTATTTCTTTTTGTATATTCACTATCTTTTCTTTTTAATTTCTTATTTCTCTTATTACTCTCCTATTTTATTTTACTAACTTATGTAGATACAGTGCTACCACATCTTTTTTCCTTGTAAAAAGCATATTTTTTTAGATAATAATGTTTTAATTTTTTCTTGATTCATTTCATAAATCTTTTTTTTTTTGTTTTGTTTTCCACAAATCCTTCTATACTAATCATTAAATCTTTGAATGTTTGTTGACTCAGCTCATTGAATTTATTCTTATATTGTGATATTTCTTACATTTGCCATTCTATAACTTCTTTCTTATATTTTTCTTAAAATGTACCCATCAACCTGTCCAGTCCTTGTAAAATATTCTCATATCTGTATGGTCTACCCATAATTGTATAATCATTTTCTTTGCCTGTTGATTTAGTTCTGGTTCATTTATTCTTTTAGTACCTCTACCTGTTTTATATACCTTTTTTCTTGTAAATCTATCCAAGTTGTTACATGATCTGAAGACTCTTTTATTTGAATCCCTTTATATATCATTTTTAAAGTCTTTGATAACATGAAATAATCAATTTCTGTTCTTAAAGTGAATCATTTATACGTTCAATGTTTATTATCCCATAAGTACACATTTCCAGTTTTCAATATCTTAAAAATTACCTTTACATCTGCTTCTTCTTTTCTCCTTTGTCTCAGATTACAAATGAAATTCCCTACTAGTACCAAATTCTACATACTTGGTTCTTCGATCTTATATCTGGTATAGTCATTCTTCATAACATCACTAATGTTTAATCCAAAATATCTACTGATTTTCTACCTAAAATTATTATACCTGAACAGTTATCTTCACCTATATTCCATGTAATGTTACCTTCTCATAATTCATTCACCTGAATCGCTTCTTTACTGTAAAAATTCTCATATATAATAATATTATATCAGTAGCAAGCAACCTGCACCATTCCAATATGCCTAACCTTCTTTTACATTCTTTATACTATTCACATTTATAGCTAAGATTTCACTTTCTACAATAATATTTATTATTCTCATCCTTTTGCTTTTTTATTCTCTCTCAAACCTATACTTTTAAATTTGTTTTCTATCCTTAACCCTTTTTCCAATAGAATTTATTTTAATTATCACCCACTTCACATCACCCTCTTCACTTTAATTGCTAATCTCATCTTCCTTTCCTTTAACTTACTTTTGCTATCTGTCAGTCATTTTTACTTCTTTAACCTTTACCATTATATCTTCCTTTTCCTTTTCATCTTGTCTTATTTCTATATTATGCTCTATAACATTATCATTCACTTGATATTCTATCCCTTCCCTAATTCTTTTCTATTTATCTCACAATCCATCCATGAATGACCCCTTTGTTCATATTTTATACATTTTTGTTCACATCTTTTAGCTTCAGTACCTGCTTTTCCACAAATAAAACATTTTATTCTCTCACAATTAATAATGAAATGATCATTCTTATTACAAAATAGCATGTCTTTGCATGACCCCAATATTTCACAAACCCCTATTTCCATATACATTAATTATACTTGGTACATGTGTTATATTTTCAGTTTTCATTTGCAAAACAACACCTCATTTCCAGGCCCATCCATAAACCTCTGTTGTCATAGATTTTTTTAAAGTCCATAACATCTTCGCACACAGTTTTTAGTCTCTGGAAGTCTCTTCTTCTACTTCAGTATGAAATTGCGCAAACATTTTTTCATATCTCTATTAAATGATTCTACAACATATACATTTTAGGGATTATCATCGTTTTTTTCATATTGTTCTAAAAATGTTTCCATACACTGTCCAGTTTCAAAGAAAATCACAAAAATATCCTTTATTAACAAGAATAAATGCTCTTATTACCTGCATGGGTGAAATACCCAGTGGTGCAATTACATTGTCCAATATTTCTTCCTCTGAAGTCCCCTTTTCTTCTTCGTGCTTATTTTAACACACTGTTGCTTTTTCATCTCCATTTTTTTTCTTCCTTTTTTGCTTTATTTACTGGTTTGTGCATAAGACTTTATTTTCTTATATCTTCCATTTCTTCTTCTTCTTCTTGTATCCTGTCCATTATTTCTCCCCACAACACAGCTTTCTTACTCTCTGGCTCATTTTACTCAATCAAGTCTTTTACGTAGACATCCCACAGCCCTCCTGACTGGAGGGCTGTAACAATACATTCCATTGGATTCCACCTCTCCCTTGAATAACTTTATGAAATAACATCTCCAAGTCTTCTGGAGTATTAACCTCCTTCACCAACAGTTTCTTGTGTTTATCCACCTTCTTGTCCTCTTTCCTTTTCACCTCCTCCAATGCTATTGCCTCCGATTGACAACTATCTTGCAAAGGCTCAACTGCCTTCTGCCTAATTCCCTCACTCCTTTCTTTACTCTTGACTGACTTTTCTACCTCATTATTCATGTCCATACTGATCTCTGATTCTCTAAGCTGCCTTTGCACCCATACCAGAAGTAGGAAGCTGACCACTCCACAAACAATAGCATCCCTGTATGCAAGAGTAAGGGAAGTTCCCTGGAGCCCTGGCCAAATTCCCCCTAGTAATATAAATACCACTTTGGGTCTCACCTGAAATGAAGCTACTAGGCTAGTGAGACTAACCAGCTCAACAAAGGATAAATAAATAAAATACAACATTGCCTAATGCACACCTCACTGCAAGTAAACCGTCACTTCTTTGAAGCATGAAAGCAGCATCTGACATTTTCTCCCTTTGTTATAATGATTTCCAGAAAGAAGATCTATCATAGGTTACAAAGTTAAGTGAATAAAAGAACAGACATTGGCGTAATTCAACTAGCCTTCTGAAAAGACAACTACAGATGCATTTTAGAAGACTGCATAAACTGCAGTCACAATATACAAGCAGGAGATTGCTGTACAGATCAAATCCTCTACCAGGCCACATTATGACCAGCAGTCTACCAACTGGACCAATAAATACAACAAAATAAAAAAGAATAAATAAATGAATAAATCAACTGTAGTTCAAACACTAATTTATTGTCAAACACCCATACACTCTAGCATCTTGGCTAACATCTTCAATGGAGAATAACTAAATTTAAATAGTAATCAATCTAAATACACATAAGACACATGGAATTATCCAATAACAATTCAAAAGAATTCAATCAATTAATTAAAACATACATTTAAAGTAAAAATTACATTAAAATACTTTTTCAGCTGTATTCGTTATTTAAACCGGCTTACTATTAAAACTTGGAAACTGCATCAATCGACTGGCATAAGGTTGACTTGCAGTTTCAAACTGGTCAGAATGTTGAACCCAAATCATTGGACTACACTATAGCAAATGGGTAGTGTCAGTCAAGCATTTGGGTTCGACATTGTGTAGGGGGATCACAGTTCAGTGAGGAACAGGGAATTAGCCCATTTCCTCACTGAAATGCGATCTCGGAGTTGGTAAATTTAATGTGCAGGGGGTATGAGAGGTGAAGGGGGGCATATCCCACCTGCAAAACAGTAGATTTAATGTACCATTCACTATAAAGTCTAATGGTACGTCAATGTTCATAGCATGAGGTACCTGATGTCACCTCCTGCTATGTCGAATACATCGAACCATGGTTGTCGATGTATTCATTTTCAGATTGGTTTACTTTTTGGCATGTTGAATTCCACATTTAGAGTCAATATTTTAAACAGTCGACCAATGTGGTTTCGACATGCCAGTGGTAAACCATTTAAACCATGTGGTTGCAATGTATCAAATTTCAATATGATCTTTTTATATAAAAGTTGTTTTATTCAGTAACAACTTCTTGCATTAACTGCAAAACTCTGTAAAATAGTAACTTGTAACAGTGTGTTATCATTCTGAAGTTTAAGAAAAAAATGTTTAGACTCTGGACTACTTTTACTTTTGCTTTTGGTGTACCTAATATGTTCCTGGAGTCTAATCTTACATTTTCTGTATGTTTGCCCTATATATACAAGACCACATGACCATGTAACAGCATGAATAACTGGTACAGGATCAAAATTAAATGCCCCTACAGCATCACATTTTTTATCATTCATTGCATTGAGCTCTCTTACTGTGAAATAACAACTTCAACAGATCTCTCTACTAACAATATGAAGTCTCCTGACATAATGACTGGGTAGTGAAAAATCTTTAATATTTCTACCCCCTCTTAATGACACAGAAAAACCTGACTAAAATAAATTGCCTAAAACATCATCAGTAAGAAGCTTCCAACGACTGTGTATGTGCTGAATCAAAACTTCTGAAAATTGCTGTATTCTGTAACAAAAATAAGTTAGTGTTATTCACATTGGACTTCTCATTTCTGGTAGCTATCCTTAGTATTACCTTTAACTACTGGATATTGTAACAAACTACAACTATCCTATACTTTATAATACTCTTTAGGGTAACTTGAGTTAAGAAAAACCCAGATTACCCTATGAGTATTTATCAAAAAATCATTTATGGAGTTACAAATTCCTTTAATTCTAAGTAACTCACTATCAGGTAAAGGTAACTTAATATTTAAATGATGGCGACTAGTCACATGTACTGGAATGTTAGAAGTGTAGGTTTTCTAAATAGTTTTGAAACTACCCTCTGTTCTGTAGCTCCCTTAAAAAGTACATCCAAAAATTTAATCTGCTTAACATGAATATTATATTTAAATGTGAACAAGGGTTATCTTGAAGTACCTTTGTAAATTCACTATCTTCACTCATTTCACATTGACATACAGAAAGTATATCCTTTATATATCAGTAGTACACTAAAACTTTATTGTGAAAAAAATCCAATTTATAAATAAATTCTTGCTCCACCAGACCCATAAAAACATTTGCATACGAAGGGGCATAACTTGACTCATTGCAGTACCACAATTTTGCAAATATAGTTGGTAATTAAAAAGAAAAAAATATTAACCAAACAAAATTCAACCAACTGTTTAACATATGTATCCTTAGGAGAATTTTGCAGAAACATATTTAAAACTGACATGCCTCATTGATGTGTAATGTCAGTATCTGGTGTTGTCCTTTTCATTCTTCCTCAAAGTATTGATTAAAGATCCATCCTCGGATCTGACTCAGCCACATTCTACAGATTTCAGACCCAACTCTTGAGCTCCTCCCTCTACACATAATGGTCTAATCCATCCCCAATACCTCAGATTTCATTTGCCTCCATCTCACATGAATGTGGGTACTCTCTCTCAGTATGTGTTAAATGCTTAGGTAACCGTAAGTATGCTACTTTATCTATATCTTCCCATCTTTATGTTTTCTAATATATTTAAACTTTTCCAACCTCTAGTTTTTCATTTTTTTCTTTGTCAGTTTCTTACTTTTAACAAAGTAAATATTGTAAGTATCATTGTTGGTACCCCTTCTATCATATCCCTTTATTTTCTACCCTTTCTAATGGGGTATTCTTTATTACCATTGTTGGTCATTTCTTTCTATCATTTATATAGTCTAAAAAATCCTTTTTCTTTATCACTTATTGCCCTATAGTTATAGTGTAATGCCTGAAAAACCTACATGTTTCAAACAATACACTTCCTATGGGCACAAAATCCTGAACTCGGACACCTACAGGAACTGCGTTTATTGTTTAGGAGCAGTGCACTTGGGTATGAACTGTACTATACACTCAAGATTTAACCCCAGGGTTATTGCTGTAGACATAATAAGCTAGTCTGTAAGGGGTTGCTACCACCTTCATCTTCCTCTTCCTCAGTGGCTCATACCCCCACTTATATTTTCAAAGGTTCTTTTGGAGCACAGGAAAAGATCACTGCCAAGGTTTACAAAGACTTCATCATCCTTGGAGCTTCATTGGAGCTAAAGAAAAAATCTTTGACTCCTAAGGCTTCAGAACTAATAGCAGTATCTAGTCTCCTCCTGTACAGTCCATGGATTTGAAATCTTTACATATGATATCAGGTGTTTCTCAGGCACCAAGAACTTGTTCGCCTGAGTTCATCATAGATGCTGTATTTCCTGGGATGCAGTCCCCTCTTATGCAAACACTGAGAAAGCACTCCAGACCCCAGTCAACCACCTCATGCATCAGGTCCTCCAGAAGTTTCTCTTAAGAAGAAGTGGATAGGATAATGAGGAAGGAAGTTCCTCAAAGCTCAGATCCAGATGGCAGTTATTCTGGCTCTGGCTAACATTGGATTCATGAGCATTTCAGCCTCTTCACATGCTATTGTTTCTCCTATTGTGATTTGTCCCTTAGTTTTGGAGCTGCAGGATCTGAAAACCCCAAGAGTATTGGTGTTGGAGCTGGAGAGCATCAGTCTTCAACTCTGACTGTATCCTGATCAGTTCTGCTCCTGCTCTCTCTGATCGAGATAAATCACAGACATGAAACATTAGTACTGGATCTGTGAGGTGATGTTGGAGCCTTCCTTGCCCCTTGGAGCCTCGATGTTAGATAGTTCATGTATGGCTCACTTCTTGAGTTATGGATCCAGTTAGAGTTGTGCCTTGCCTGCCTTGGAGATTTCAGCCCCAGTGCTGATGGCCACAGATTCCCAGGGTCTGTAGGTCTTCAATGTTCTGGAAGGGTTTCTCTCATTTAATATGCCTTGTCTCTTATACTTCCTCAGATCCTACACCCTAGTCCCCTTTTGTTCTGAGCTCTGATCCCACCAGACCAACTCTGCAGGGACAGCCAGTACCAAGTAGCAGCCAGACTGTTCCAATAGGTGAAGCACCCCTCTCTTCAGACACTTCTCTAGAGAATCTACTGAAAAGATTAATCAAAACAGAATGTGAAAAATGAGGCATATCGATTCCCCTATGAAATTCCTCACTGAAGATACTGATTGCAATGAAGGGGAAGAGTCCCCCAGATCACCACCTGATGATGTCTCATTTGGAGACATTTTGGAAATCCTTAAGCACAAAAGTGGTTGGTCCTCAGATAACCTATCCCATGAGGAGTCAGTATTCTTGGACGTTTTTGGTTCTGGCCCATCCATGTCATGGGTAACACCCCAGCCAATGAGGTTATTGACCTAGTCTCTTACTGGGTATGGAAGGAACTGGACTCTGTTAAACCTATCCTTTGCTGTCCAGACAGAATTTTAGTCCCGCTGATACCTCCCACCTGTGCCGAATTACACATTTTTTACCGAGTTTTGGAGTTCAAATGAAGGGGTGCCACTATTCCCAAGTGGCACCCCTTCATTTCTGCTTTTTTTGCTTGTTTTTTAATTTTTGCACGGTTAGAGCTGATGTAATCACTTTCACAATGATGTCAGCTCCGTCAGGGCTACCAGCCTGTCGGAATTATTTCCAGCTGGCCTGGCAAATGGTTGCTGTTACAGCACTATGATTCATTATCAGAATGAAGACTCTTTTAAATGCAAGCAGGAACGGTGGAATGAAGACTCTTTCAAATGTGGGAATGGTATGGATCATCATGGAAACTAATGGAAATGGCTCTGCAGAGAACTGAAGACTACAAGTAAGGAAACTAACTAACTCTGCAACTGTGGAATGAAGTAAGGAAACTAACAGTGGAGTGGAGAGTGTGTGTGTATGTGTGTGTGTGAAAATGCCCCCCATTTAATATACCTGGTGGTGGCTAGAGGTACTCAGGCTCAAACCCTGTACCTTGGGTACAGGGTAAAAAGAGCCTAAAGTCCCTAGCCACCACCACTTGTGAGCTTTGCCCAGCTTTTTTGTGCTAAGAGGTTAAGAGCAGTGGTCAGAAATGAGAAATGAATTCACTAAATGATAGCCATTACGTTTCAGTCTTCCTATTTTTCAGGAAGCTGCTGATTTGGCATAGTAGCATGTTGCTCTGACTGTAGTGCATAGGGTCCTGGGTTCAAGACTTGCTAGTGAAATGTATGGTGGTAATACAGCATTTTATTCTAGCAACTTTACAAAATTATACAAGCAATATTTAAAATGTGTCCCTGGTAAGTCCCGAGCCACCACCAGTTGTGAGCTTTGTGCAGAATTTTGTGCTAAGAGTTGAGAGCTATGGTGAAAAGTGAGAAATGAATTTGTATTCCCCAATTATTGGCTTTGTTTGTCCAGGTTTTTTGTGCTAAGAGGTTGAGAGCTATGGTGAGAACTGAGAACTGAATTTGTATTCCCCATTATTGGCTTTGTCCAGGTTTTTTGTGCTAAGAGGTTAAGAGCTATGGTGAGAAGTGAGAAATTAATTCACTAAATGATAGCCATTAAGTTTCAGTCTTCCTACTTTTCAGGAAGCTGCTGATCTGGCATAGTGATATGTTGCTCTGACCCTATTGCATAGGGTCCTTGGGTTCAAGACTTGCCAGGGAAATGCATGGTTGTAACACAACATTTTATTCTAGCAACTTTAAAAAATATTCAAGCAATGTTTAAAATGTGTCCCTGGTTTTTGACCTTTCGTCTGCCCCCCCAAAATGAAATTGAAAATAAGTGCGAGAAGCTGTGCAAGATGCCTGTAGCTTACACTTACACTGCTGTCATTCTATTTAAAGTGTGGGTGTGGAATAGACTTTTATGATGGAAATGTTCTGAACTGGGCAGTTATGTCATTATTGGTTCATGCATTTTGTTTCATTGCCTACAGTACAGCCTACTGGAAAAATGTTCAAACAATAAATGTAAAATGTGCTTTGTCTAACAAATGTGTTGTATTATACAATGAATATAATGTCAGGAAGGTGTATCAAAGAAAAGAACACATATATGTTTCTTGTTTTGTGTGCAAGGAGCCAATGATTTGAAAAGAGCACAAAGGAAATCTTTATCCACCACTGGCCAGATGCATTTTCTTTGGATGTGGTGTGAGTTTCAATGCTGTTTCAATGAATGTGAGTTTCAAGTGTAGAGAAGTTTTAATGCCAAGTCTATTTTCATTGTGAGACAGTATTGCTTTGTTTACTAGATGTCCATTACTGTTTGTGCATTGTTGTGTTGTAAAATTTAAAAATAAAATCCAAATAATCATTGTAGAAGTAAAGCAGTATGCACACATTAGTGTTTATAGTAAATGGGGTGAAATAGACAGGTAATGGGACACTGGAATGGCTGCAGGAGGACTCTGGTGCCACATTTTGGTTGTCTGTTCTTCAGTTTGCGTTTGAAAGTTGGTATCCCACAATTCCATTGGAGTGGGTGGGGTTACGTAATTATGTATGCAAATAGATGTTAATCAGAATACAGATTTCTATCTATTTTTCATGGACCTTGTCCAGATTTTTTGATGTTTCCAGGTTGAGAGGCATGGTCCCTCCAAATGATAGACCACATTGTAGCAAAGGTATCCCTGTCAATGCGATGGCACTGGTGGCAGTTAACAAGAAGGTGTTTGTGGATTAGAGCTCCTCTGTCCACCCCCTTTACAGAGAATCTAGGGCATTGGACAGGTTTAGAAAGTAAATGTTTGCATCAGCAACCTTTGTCTTATAATCACTGAGCTATTTTGTGCACTTCGGTAGACTACAGAGGGATTTGACTATGGAACTCTCGAAGTTTGTCTCAGAGTCCATGTCTCCAGAGGATTATAAGACATCATCCTCACAGCTGGCCACTCTTTTATTCATATCAAATACATCCATGAAGCTAATTTTGTATGCTGTGGAAGGTACCTCAAGGGCTGCCAGTTCAGGCATTGCAGTAAGACACATGCCTGGATGCAGCTATGCAACTTTGCAGAGCCCTTCAAGTCTTCTTTTATCAAATCTCCCTTTGATGGAACTTCCTTGTTTAGCCCTTTTGTGAAAGAAATACTTTCCTGCAGTGAACAAGTAGAAAAGACCCTGTCTGCTGTAGGGGTTCACTTTTCACTTGCTCAATGATCCTTTTCAAGGAATCAAAGAGAAAGCACCCAAATACCTGTGCTACTATAATGAAGGATTCTTGGGTGTTAAACATAATATCCAGAATTTACTTTATACCATTTATTCCAAACACCAACCACAAAAGAAATAAGCTTCCTGATGTTCCACCTAGTCAGAGAGAAGGGCACAGCTCAAGGAAATTCAGAAGCTGTTAGACAAAAGTCATTGAGGAGGTCCCACCAGACCACAGAGGATTCAGAACTTAATCAAGGTTCTTTTTAGTGCCAAAAAAGACAGGGGGCAAGAAACTGATTTTGGATCTTAGCAACCTGAACCAATATGCAAAGAAGTGAAAGTTCCAAATGGTCACGGTTCAGTCCATCCTAGCTCTTTTATGCAAGGATGATTGGATGTGCTCAATTGATTTTTAAGATGCATACTATCACATAAAAATAGACAATCCAGAAGACACTTGAACTTTTGGCTGGGAGCAAGTCACTATCAATTCAAAGCTCTGGCCTTTGGATTCACTACAGCCCCCAGACTGTTTACCAAATGAAAGGCAGTGGTAGCAATTACTTGAGACTACAGGGATTCCAGGTGTTTCTGTACTTAGACAACTGGCCCGTCACAACTCCAGCCAAACATCTACAAGAGACCAGGGACTATTTGCTCCAAATTTGCCAGTCTCTAGGCATTACAGTCAACATACCGAAATCAAAGCTACTACCAGTTCAGACCCTGGGGTTGATCGGTGCTTATCTGATTACTATAAAATCAGACTGCTTCTCTTCCACTGCATTGTGTGACCACAATCATATCCCAGGTTCAACAAATAATTTTTCATTCAGCTCCTCCCACCAGTCTAGAGCTGCAGATTCTGGTGTCTATGGCAACATGTATAGTATTGTTCTCCTTAGCACATTACTATATGTGGGTTCTGCAATGTATTGTGGCTATTTAGTGGTCTGTTCTTCGACAGCCTTTTTCTTATCCAGTCAGACTAACTCAGGTAGGCAGAGACCATCTTCACTGGTAGATTCATTTGAACAAGACTCTTATAAGTCACCCGTTGTTATGTCTCCCTCCTAGCCACAGTAACTACAGATGCCTCCTAACTGGGGTGGGGAGCATTTTGTGGGAAGGATGGTCCAAGGCATGTGGGCCTCCAAGAGACCAATTCACACATAAATGTCCTAGAGATGAAAGTAGTCTTTCTAGTGCTGCAAGCTTTTCAAGATGTTCTCTCTCTAGGGGCCATTGTGATTTAAACTGACAACTTGTCTATAGTCTGGTATACCCACCAACAAACAAGGCAGAACTCAATTTTACCCCCTATGTTGAGAAACTATAAGAGTGTGACAATTGGTAATCTCATCCAACAATTTTTGAGTGGTAACACACATCCCGTAGAAATTCAACATACTAGCAGACAAACTCAGCAGGTCCATTCTGATGCATCATGATTGGTTTTTAAATCAATCGGTGGCAGAGGAAATTTTCTGTCATGGGGTCAACCTTGCTGCAACCTCTTTGCCTCACCCCACAACAAATGCAGCAGATACTTACCCTGATCCCTCCCTCCAGGAGGAGTCACTGAGAGATGCTCTAGTCCATGTTTGTCCCTCAGGTCTTCTTTACTCTTGTCTTCTAGTACCCTTAATTCCAAAATTCTTACAGAAAGCCAGCTGTTTGAAGAGCTCGGCTATCCTCATTGTCCCTTTCTGGCCTCACCAAGTCTCATTACCCTTTCTTTGATCTCAACTTCTTTATCCTCCTTGGATACTGGACCCAAGACCAGATCTTCTGTTACATCCCTTAGAGATAAAACATCCCAATATTCCAGTCCTCAAATTAACTGAATAGTTTCTCAAATTCCGTTGATAGCTAGACAGCCAAGGTGGTCTTTCCTGGTTTGTAATATTCTTTTGTCATCACAGAAAGATTCTACTAAGAGGATTTGCAAGAGCAAATGGAAAAGATTTTCAATTTGAACCCTAAAAAATGATATTGATCCCTTTACTTACCATATTTCTTCTGTATTAGCATTTTCAACTTCTCTTTTTAAAGAAGGTGCTAATTGTCCCACATTCAAATTAAAATTGGCAGCCATATGAAACTTTCACTTAGGAGATAATGCTTTTTGTCTGGCTGCTTCCAAATTATGTAAGATCTTTCTGAAGGGTACCTTCCTGTTCAGTCCTCCAGTGAAATAAAAGATCCATCACCTCCCTGGAATCTGACAGTAGTGCTGCAAGGCTTAACTCAACAATCCTTTGAACCTTCAGCAAAATCTGACTTAAAATTCCTGTCTTGGAAAACAGCCATTTAGTCATTATTACTTCTGCAAAAAGGATTTCTAAACTCAACACTTTTTCATCAAAAGTCCCATACATTGTTTTTCATAAAGACAGGGTTACCTTATGAACCAGTCCTCCTTTCCTACCAAAAGTGGCTTTTGAATGAAATATGCATCAAACCATTCACTTGCCAGTCTTATTTCCAAAATTTTCAAAGAAAGGAATTATTGATAAACTCACCAAATTAGGCATCAACCACTATATCACTAGGTGGGTTGCAAATTGGCTCACAGATAGAACCCACAGTGTGAAAGTAGCAGACTCCAAGTCAGACTGCTGACCAGCCACGAGTGGACTTCCATGGGGATCGGTCCTGGGTCCTCTCCTTTTTGACATCTACTTCTCAGAAGTCCAGGCCAACATGGAGGGACTCTGGCTGACCAAGTTCACAAATGACTGCAAGCTGAGAGCCATTATTACCTCCCCAAGTGATGTAGACATCCTACATAAAGGCCTCACTGAGACCAATGACTGCTGTTGAAACTATGGCATTAAGCTTAATGCCAAAAAAATTGGTCATCATCCCCTTTGGAAAAAACTCATTTACCACTAATTACCACATCAATGGGAGCCCACTGAACACTGCAGGTGTTATAAGAGATCTGGGGACACAGGTTGACAGAAACCTCTCCTTCGACCACCACATGCCCACTGTGGTGAGAAAGTCCTTCTGTGTGGCACATCTCATTACCAAGGGTTTTGCATCCAGGAAGAAAGAGGTCATCTTCTCTCTCTACTCTTCCCTCATTAGGCCAATCATCGAGTATAATGTCCCATTTGGCATGTACCACACTAGACATATGCAACAGCTGGAAAGGCCACAAAAGTACCTCATAAAGAGTATACTAGGCCTTAAACACATGTCCTACATGGACAGACTCAAAATAATCCAGCTATTCTGTCTTATATCGTCTACTAAGAGGCGATCTCTGCTTGACTTACAAAGCCATGTCTGACCCAGCTCTGTTAGAAATGCTACATCTAAAGAAATACCAGTCCCTCTGCAACACACACTCCAGAGAATTCAACCTCATTACCACAATCAACAGAATATGCTGGAGGGACAGGTTCATAACCCAGAGACTGTCCATCCTCTGGAATAGACTTCCCATACATGTCAAGCAGAGTGCTTCACTGGCCCTCTTCAAGAGAAATCTTGATGAGTGGATGGGAAATAGAAAGTTCACCTTGGGGATCACTCCAGTGGCTCTACTTGATAGAGACACTGGGAACTAACGTCAGGTGGCACGATGCCAGGGCACTTCTATGGGATAGGCTTATAAAGGCTCCAGGGCCATTAGCCTAGTACACACCTTATGAACCTATGAACCTATATATGTTACATCTTTTGAATGTCCATAGACAATTATGTTTCTACTTACACTGAACTAAAGGATTCAGAAAAACAGACAAGCTGTTTGTCTACTTTTCACTGAGTCAGCTGGGTTCTCCAATTTTAAAAGCTACACTGGCCAAATAGATAACTAATTGCATTTTCTGGATTTATTCTCAGCAAGGCCTCTCCCTTCAAAAACCATCTAAGGCCCATTCAATTAGGTCCATGGCCACCTCATCTGCCTTCTTGTCTAGAACTTCCATTGATGATATTTGTGCAACATCCACATGGTCTAATGCTCATACCTTTATTACTCAATACAAATTGGACATAATTTCCAGAAGCAGAATTGACATTGATTCAGCAGTTCTCCAGAATATCCTTCCATGAGGGCCACCCACGATTTACATAGTTGGAGACTCTGTTCCATAAGTTGAATGAAAGTACAACATCAGATGTTAAAGTAGTTATGTACAAACCATAACTAGGCATCTGTGTTATCTGTTTTCTTTCTTCTTCAACTCTCCTCCCTCCTTCCCCCTTCCTGTCATCTTCTGAAGTGACCTGATGCATTTTTGGAACCTGTAATTCTAGGTTTGAGCCCTGCTCTAATTTTCTATTCTGCTCTTCTATTTACACACTGAAATCTTTATGGCAGCAAATTTGATCCGAGGTGTTGGGGATGGACAAGAGCATTGTGGGTAAAAGGAGGAGCTCAAGAGTTGGATCTGAATTCTGTAGAATGTGGCCAAGTCAGATTTGAGGACTGGATCCGTAACCCATAGCTTAAGAAAAAATGAAAATTGACAACACAGATGCCTTGTTATGGTGAGTACATAACTTTAAAGTAGAGACCATTAACATGTACTGTTATCCAGTTTGGTCACCAAATCTTGCACATTTTTGAATAACTTTCTACTGTCATCCAATAGTGTTTGGAAGACTAAGAAAAATGTAATTTATTCAATAAATTTGTTGTATCTCTGATGTAGGAAGGTAATAAGAAATGATAAGAGAACTTCATTAACAACTTTCACAATCTTCTCTGTAAACCCTCCACATGTAGAGATAGTAGGCCACCCTGGTAGTTATCTACTTCCTTGTGTATTTTAGGGACCCAATAGAAGGTAGGTATCTTAGCCTGAGTTAACTAAAGCAAACATTTTCTGTCCTTCTGTGCTAAAAACCTAACCTAACCTAACACCTTTATTTCATAATATCAGCCAGGTGGCTGATATAGTCATTCCAAATCATTTTTTTCAGAAACTTCTGTATTATTCAAATGTTCATAACACAGCTCTTCATATTGTGCAACATTCATTAAAACTATACTCTGTTCTTTATCAGCTAGTTTAACAATTAAATTATTATTAAACTGCAGTATAACAAGAGTAAGCCATTCTTTTTTAGACGTGTTAAAATATCTGTGTCCAATTTTGTTAAATGAACACAAAGCATTGGATATGATTGCACTCAACATACTAAATATGTTTGAATTTTAACATTTTGTACAGGAGGCATACAATTCGAATTATGTTGTGTGCTAACATTGAAAGAGGTATACTCCTCATCTAATGAATACACTTCTGAGTTACAAGAATAAAAACTGTCACCCATTGACACATCAGTGACCAGATCTGCAAGAGAATAGTTAATTTTAAGAAACTCCCAAACAGAACCAAGATGCTGTCCTCCAAAAAAGGAAGCCAATCTGGTGGTCCCCTGCCATAAACAAACTGTACAACAGAAAGAAGAAACTGTTGCAAAAGAGAGTAAAATCCCATGAGTGGAGGAGCTCCCTGGTCAGCCTCAGTAAGAAGTTGCGATACCTGATAAAATCCTCCAAAGTTAGTTACAAAAAAAAAATTGCCACTGATTCTAAAGACAACCACAAAGCAGTCTATAGCTATGTCAAGAATCTCAATGGCAACACTCAAATCTGCCCTGAGTTACAGCACAATGGCACTAAATATACAGACCCAGATGATATTGCTAACATCCAGGCAGATAGGTTCAGTGCTAACTTTACCCCCCTCTCACCCCCTAAAGAGCACATCTCTATACCGGAAGAATGCAAAGTTCCTGTGATCATGGCTGCACAGGTGAAAACCACACTCTCCAAAGCCAAGAACACAGCATTCATGGGACCAGACAACATCCCAGGCTGTGTTCTACATGAACTACAGAACGAACTGGCACCCCACCTAAGTACCATGTTCAATCATAGCCTCACCTCAGGCTTTGAGCCTGCTGAATGGCACACAATGATGGTTATCCCACTCCACAAGAAGGGAGCCACCATAGACCACGCGAACTACCGCCCCATTAGCATGACGAGCCTGATTTGCAAGGCCATGGAACGTATCATCATGGAACTTATAAACAAAGACATTGGTAATCTCCAAACTCTGGACCCCACCCAGTTCAGGTTTGTAAAAGGTAGCTCATGTCTCCTAAACCTGATAGACTTATTTGAAGCAGTCACCAAAGACGTAGATGAGGGTAAGGTGGTTCACACAGCCTATCTAGATCTTGCCAAGGCTTTCAACACCATCCCCCACTCTAGAATTATAGATAAACTCACTAAACTAGGTATAAATCCCTATGTCACAAGATGGGTTGCCATCTGGCTTACTGACAGAACCCACACTGTGAAAGTAGCAGACTCCAAATCCGACTTCAGACCAGTGACAAGTGGAGTACCACAGGGTTCAGTCCTGGGTCCTCTCCTGTTTGGTATCTACTTCTCTGAAGTACAGGCTAACACAGAAGGTTTTTGGCTAATGAAGTTCGCAGATGACTGCAAACTAGGAGCCATAATCAAAACTTCTAATGATGTGGACATCTTACAAAAGGGCCTCACTAAGACGGATGCCTGTTGTCAAAGCCATGGCCTCAAGCTCAATGCCAAAAAGTGCATTGTCATCCCTTTTGGTATAAACTCTGTACCCATGAGCTATAACATAGGTGGTAGTATACTTAACACCAAAAGTGTGATAAGAGACCTTGGGACACAGGTGGACAGTAGTCTCTCCTTTGATAATCACATCGCCACAGTAGTCAGGAAATCCTTCTATGTGGTACATCTCATCACAAAAGGTTTCTCATCCAGAAAAAAAGAGGTCATTGTTCCGCTCTACTCATCACTCATTAGACTCGTTATAGAGTACAATGCCCCTTTTGGTATGTACCTCACAAGACATTTACAACAACTGGAAAGGCCGCATAAATACTTCACAAAGAGGATTACCGGCCTCAAACAGATGCCCTACACAGACCGTCTCAAAAAACTCCAGCTTTATTCCATCACATATTGCCTACTTAGAGGTGATCTCTGCCTAACATACAAAGCTATGTCAAATGCAGAGCTGTTGAACATGCTCCACTTAAAGAAATCCCAATCCCTCCAAGCTACATGCTCTAGGGACCTAAATCTTGTCACCACAATAAACAAAACATGCTGGAGGGATAAATTCCTGTCCCAGAGACTTCCTATACTCTGGAACAAACTACCTATCTATATCAAACAAAGCTCCTCATTAGCACTCTTCAAGAAAATCTTGATGATTGGATGGGAAATAGGAAATTCACCCCGGGATCACTTCTGTGGCTCTGCTCGACAGTGGCACAGGAAAATAATTTTCTTGGGTGGCAAAAGCCAGGGTACCTTTTTGGCTGGGCTTGTATAGGCCCCAGGGCTGATAGCCTAGTACCTACCTATGAACTTATGAACCTAAGAAGAGAGGGGTTAAGTTGGAGCTGAATATATCAGCCAGTAGGTTTTCTATATCTTCTGGCTCAGTATAGGTGGCTCCATTTACAATTAGCTCTGCACAGAATTGTGTATTGCCTTTGAGGTTGCAGTAAAGCTAAAGAATGCTTTGTGGCTGTCCTTGGCCTGGGACATCAAATTTACTTCAAATTTTGCTTTAGTAGACTTTGTCCTCTGAGTTGTTTACTTAGTTTGATGAGAGTGCTTTTATCCTGCTGCACCTCCCTGTTTTTGCAATAATTTTCTTCCTTCTGTTATACAGCCTATTGATTTTGTGATTCCACCAGGGTGACTTGTTTTTTGAATTACTTCTGTACTTTTATCCTGGTGAGTACAGCTGCCTCTATGCAGCTATTAGCATGCTTGTATGGGGTTTCTGTGAACAGTTCTGCATAGGCATGTTCTCATGGTGTATAGGGGCTTGAAATTTTGCCAGGTCATCACTTAATAGCAGGAGGTTAGCCTTAGTGTAGTTCCTGAATACTCCAGGTTTAGCTAAGGGAACAGGTTTTATTTTTACTTCAAAGGAGACCATTTTCTGTTCTGACATTACCTTTTAAGACATTACAGAAGGGGGTGTGCAACACACTCCCATATCAATGAGGACCAGATCCAGTATTGTTGCACTTCTGGTTGGTGTACTAACTATTTGTCCCAGGGAGTTTGAATTTACAAAATCCAGTAATCTCTGTATCTGTACATTTGGTGTCATATAGGATTCCCAGATAATAGTGGGGAAATTAAGGTCATCCATGAATGTGGTATTGGGTTGGATGGTGAGTGTTTATAATAAGTTTAAATACATTATATGTGTTTCCTGGGTCATAAACGGGAACCTATACCTTGCAAGGAAGTGGTATTGCATTTTGCCTATGGTGATCTGAATACGGAGCAATTCAAGTGCATTGTCCTGTTTGACCAGTCTTGAGGTATATTTATTTTTGATGTAAATAGGGACACCTCCACCTTTAGTCCCTGTCTGTGTAGTAGCAGGTCTAAATGTGTGGAAGGCATTATAACCTTGCACTGTTGGTGTGCTCTCTGTAGCTTTAAACCATGTCTCAGTGACTGCACAGACATCAGCATTTTGTATGGTGAAGAGAGCTTCTAGGGAGTGGAGTTTTTATTTAGACTCCTAGCACTGAGCAGTAATACCTTTACATTTTCTTGGTTTTGGTTTGCTATATCAGAAGTCCTTTCAGTTTGGCATTGCCTAAAAAAGGCACTATGGGGGGAAGACAATGTTTTAGCTAATATTTGAAAGCCTAGAGAGTAGAGGAGATGTGCAGACTATCCATGATAAAGCAGTGAGGTCTGTTGACCATTTCCTTCCATGTTGACAAATATTGCACCCCCTTAGGACGGCACCAGAAACTAAGAGAATTATTAAAGTCAGTCATCTTTTGTTCGCATTGTGGCATCATCTTTGGGAAAGGTAAAATGCTGCTCAATGCTAGGCTATTACCAGCCTAGAGACACATATTCCGAGAGCACTATGATGTCTCTCTTCATATAGTCTGGGAAAGTATGTCTCAGGTCATTTACTCCCAACATGGACTATGACTGTGCCATACTGGTACTTGTGGTTCAGTGACCTAAGCATGTGTGTAATGTAATGGACCCTAGCCCCTTATAAGCAACTGACTGTGATATTCTCCTTACTCAGGCTGGTGAGAGGGACATCAGTGTGTCTCACGATAGTCTCCTATGACCAGAATGTTGGATTTTGTGGTGGCTTGCCTTATGGGGTCAGAGGTAGAGGGTCCTTGAGATGTTGCTCTATGTGTTGATATAGGTGTTGTTTTGAAAGAGTGCATTTGGGGATGCTGAGGGTATTTGTTATGTGCACTTCATCTAGGAGGTGTTTGGGGTTTAGGAAGGTTACATGTAAGTTCCTCAGTACATGTGGGTCTATATGTCTGCTTTGAGTTGTGCATGATGGATGCAGCATGTGTACTACTGACAACCTTACTGACATCAGGAGTACTTTTATGTGAGAGTTTTGCCTCCAGTGACTTTGTGTAAATACATCTCTCACATACCTATCAGTTTGTTTGAGAACTAACTGGTTATCAGTAAACATGAGGCAATTTCTGCATTGCCTCAAGGTGCCCATATCCACCAAGCTGTTAACATAGATAGTGGGAGAGTTCATATCCACAGCAACAGACACCTTTTTATTGTTTAGACAGTTAGAGTGAGAATATAAGGCAATGTCAGAAATATCCAGTTTGCAACTCTGAGGAAAGTGCTTGTCACTGCAAACTCATTGTCCTGTCTGCAACTAGGTATAAGTGAAATTTCAATTGTGCTTTTATAGGAAAAATGTCATTGAAAGTGTCTATGTCTCTAGAAGGCACTGCCAAACACTTGAGGGGAAACTAATATGTAAACCCTGAAAATTTAAGAATGAAGTATTTAGGAAGATATTCATATTGTTTTCATTAAGCCATACTTGTTTTCATATAGTTTATCATGAATACTAATAAATATATTAGAAAAATTTGTTTTTAATTACCGAAAATTAAATGTGCTAACAAAGCGTGACAAATACTCTTTCATTATTAGGCGTAAACAATACAGTGAATACTTTATAACAAGGTCTCTTGATTTTCTATTGAAAAAGAAAGTAATTTGCATTGTGTATAATGGAATGCTTTAATTTTTGAAGTCTTAAGAACCTTATTGTAATATGCAGTTTCTAATAAGAATGCAATAATGAAATGGGATGATAATTACTGTGATTAGTGAGGTCTTTTGTTTTTGGTATCACTGAGATTAAGGCAAACTTCCACGAAAATGGGAGTGAAATATCAATCTGATTAAGTGATAAAATTTCTTGTAAAATATTGTTATTTTCATTAGGTGTATTTACTGTATATAATTAATCTGTTATATTTGCAGGTATAAGAGTTTCAGTACATTCATTTGGGTTCCCTTAGCTTTTTTTCAGCAAATACAGTTATCATATGCTGAGGTTTATAGAAAAATCTCTTTGATGATGAAGGTGACCAAATTATTGTCAAACTTCAGGAAGTATATTGTAATAAAATCCAGTAGGTTTTCATCTTCTCTGTGGTTCTGGTGCTGGGGGTTGGCATAATGGTTAAGGTGTTTACCCCACAGACACAAGATACAGGGATAAATTCTCACCTTTAAAGGGAAATTGGTTAAACTTAAAATGATCTGCAAGGGCATCTAGCATAGTACTTACCTATGAAGTTAGTTTATTTAATTTCCGGAGGGGGGGGGGTAAATGCAAAGTGTTTATTATTCTTGCTGATCACAAATGAAGCATATTTGTTTACATTTGCAATCAGTGTGTTTAGATTTCTTTATGTTGATGATTATAATCACACATGAAGTTATTTGAAAAGCTTTCCATCTATTGGCATTCATAGGCAATTATTTAGAATGTGCTCTATATTGTTGGTAAAATCTAATTTCTTAAGAGGGACTAGATATGACATTTTAAGTATCTCAAACTTTGAAATATTTGTTTTATAACAGGTAATGTATTTGTTTTCTATTGTTTTTCAAAAATGCTTAGTACATCAGTAGCAGATAATACTTTGCCACCACATATATATATATATATATATATATATATATATATATATATATATGTATATATATATATATATATATATATATATATATATAAGCACACATATTTGAGATATATATATATATATATATATATATATATTACACACACACACACATATACCTACACACACACACACACACACACACACACACACACACACACACACACACACACACACACACACACACACACACACACACACACACACACACACACACACACACACACACACACACACACACACACACACATGGATTTACTTACCTTTTTGAACTGATGTCAACATGCCTAATGTCAACAACAAAACGATTGAAATTATACATGTTGACAAAATAGTATGTATGTCCTGATCATCACTCTCAATACATGCAAAGAATTTTCAAAAAAAAACAAAAACAAAAAAAAAACAAACAAGCGAAAACATTCCTTAGGATTCACAAAGCTTTTATTTCCATGCTGGAACAGTGTAGCCGGTCCTGCATGGAATATGGCTGTTGAGAGATCCAGATACATCAATTCCTGATGTGCATGATCCTGCCTACACTGTTCTTGCACGGAAATCCATGCAGAATGCTAATTACCTCATTTGCAGGTGAAAACCATACAAATGAGGTAAAATAGTGATTCTGGAAGCAGGCAGGTCTCCATGCAAGAACAGTGTTAGTTGCAGAAATGTATTCGGCTACTAGTCGAATACATTTCTGCAAATAAAAAAAATGGAGCCATGACAGCTCCTAAAACAGCATGTATTCAAGAGAGTAGGCATGCCAATGGCCAAATATATGGCCATTGGCATGGAAAAATAATTATTGTTAATGAAAATAAATTTTTTAGCCAATTTCAGCCATTTAAGTGTAGCGCAGCAGCACGCAAATGGGATCTTCACAAGAATAAAAAAATGTAAAATGTTGATTTTTAAGGAAATTTACATTTTGCCATTATAGTCTATGCAAAACCATAAGAGGGCACACTGGTTGCTAAGGGGAAAGGCTGTGCTGTAGTGCAGTAACTATGGGCTAAGGCAGTGGGATATGCAAATGAGGGTAATCTTGCTGCACCTAACTATGTAGGTGCTATAGCATGATCATGTAAGAAGAAGGAGCATCAGACGTGAAAGGGAGGTGTGTCATGGTTCCTGTAAGTACATTGGAGATCTGCGCAAACAGGAGGCATGGAGCTAAGGCTACCTGAGTAGGGGTGTGTGTCCCTGGCTGCTGAGTGACAGGAAGCTGACTTCAAGAAACTTGGATCATGTCTGTATCCAGGGGAGGGTCAAATCTTGCTTAACACTATTTACACTAGCTACACGAATTTACACGGAGTGCCGTGGGGCTTAAACAGGGAGGAAATAGGAAAAAAAAGAAAGGAAATAGTGGGAAAAAAAGGAAACAAGCCCTCAATTATGTAGCTGGCAGGTGGAATATATCACAGGCAGCCAATCACACCTGCAGCAGTCACAGCATACAAGTATAAACTATTGCAAACAACCTACAGTCAGGTTTTTCCCAAAAACTTTGCACCATATCTGAACAGTGCTGGGAATTTTAACTCACAAAAATGTTACTTGTGCAAATGTTCTGATACACCAGTATGTGCTAGAGCCAGAGGGTGGTGAGGAGGATGATGCTGACAACCGCCACAGGTGGTGGAGAAGGAGGAGAGTGTTCAGACCCAGGGTAACCTACCAGGGGCTACATGAGCTGGAGACAGTAGAGGGCTACAGGGTGAACAGGGATATACTATAGCAAATCATTGAGCTGTGCTGGCCTTACCCCAGATCAAGAACCAACAGAGGGGAACCCATCCCAGTTGACACCAAGGTATGTATGGTCTTAAGAATACTAGCTACAGGTACTTTCCAAAGACCTACTGGGGACATCATGAGGGTCTCACAGGCATCTGCATCCGGGATAGTGGTGAGCACATTTATTTCCCCAGCAACCTTGAGGAGAGGGCCGCCAATATGCATCACTTCCACCATGTACAGACTACCCAGAGGTACTGGGTGCCATAGACTGCATACACATCCATATCAAAGCACCACCCGGTGAACAGGATAGGGTCTATGTAAACCACAAGGGCTATCACTCCATCAAGTGCCAGGCCATGTGTGATGCCCAGGGCATAATCATGAATGTGTGTGCTGGCAGCACTGGTAGTTATGACTCCCACATCTGGCATGCCTCACAGCTGTACCAGGCATTTGCCAGGGGGACATCTCATATGGCCATCTCATGGGAGATGCTGGCTACACACTGAAATCAAAGATGATGACACTTTTCAGAAGTGCACTCACACACACACACACACACACACACACACACACACACACACACACACACACACACACACACACTCACACACACACACACATGCAGAATGCCATAATGAGGCACATGCACAAACCAGGGTCACTATAGGGCATGGGTATGGGATGCTCAAGTCACGGTTCCACTACCTTGACATATCGAGTGCAGCTCTGCAGTATGCTCCAACCACATGTGCCCACATGTTAATTGTAAGTGTCATGCTTCACAATATGATCCTGCAGAAACAACTGTGGCAGCATCAGTACGGGGAAGGGCCACACAGCTCTCCCACCATTCCCAATGTCCCCACAGGCACAGAGGGACTTGGAGGAGGAACCCTCTGAGCCTGCACTCATAGGCAGATGGACATGTGCCCAGTATGCTCAGGCCTTGACAAAGAGGCAATGCATAGCACACACACACACACACACACACACACACACACACACACACACACACACACACACGCACACTGACAATGTAAGGGCCCAGGGACTGACACCTCTCTCCAACTCACACACACAGTAAAATGGATGTCACACACACCACACAACCTGTCACCCACCTGGTATATACAGGCTGTGTACTGTGTGCATCCAACATATGCAGCCTTCAACCACCATCCTCACATCTGCTGCAGGCACAAGGTAAGTGCGTTTTTGTAACAATAACTGAATGGTTTAGTATGTGTTTGTACCATACCTATGGTATTGCAGGATGCATGCAAGGGGCTGGGGTGGGCTACTGGGATAGCAGCATACAAGTGACAACTATGTAGGACAGCAGGAACTGTTTGGCCAAGACTGCCATCCCCACACTATGCAGTAGTACTCAAGGCGACAAATACCACTGCAGTATATTTGGGGGGGGGGCAAAGTAACTGGGAGGTCATAGGTCACAGGCATGGTAGGCACTGTGGGGGTCCTATACTCAACCCTCACAGACTCACCCAGCAAGTCAGCTGTAGAAAACCATAAACAATGTCTGGCACAGGCCCACAAATGGCAACAATGATGACACACACCCATACAGACTTACACAGTGATAGCACAGCAGGTTCTGCAGTCACAGTAAGGCTCTGAAGAGCAAGAAGTCTGACACTCAAATGCATGCCACTACAGTCTGACCTCATTCTCTTTAGTGATGTGCCTGTAGTCAACAAGACAGGGCACGATATTATGCAAAATGGCAACAAAATGTAAAGCAAATATCAGCACAGCCTCTGCAAATGTGTACAGTTGACAGGTGCCCCCTAGTTTCATAATAAAGCAGTAACATGCATGTCTGCAGGGAAATAACAGTAGAGCACACATTGCCAGGGCTGTCCCAATCAACATGATAACCTGTGGCATGACAAGACAAGTGCCTGAATACCTTTACTGATATGTTACCTGTAGACATACATGGGAAACAGATATTACAGTCCTCTGATCCCTCTGTGTCCCTGCTGGACAGAGGCTCTGTGTGCTGGCATGTTGTATCATCATCTGTTCGGGTGATAAGGCCTTCAGAGCCCATACCCTGCTAATGTCATAGCAACCTATCAACTCACACACACAAGCTTGTGTGTGTCAGGGGTTCACCAGATTACTCTGCACTGCTCTGCCACTGACATACTGTAAGTTACAGTGCTATGTGGCTTATACTACACATATGATGAACATTTCTGCACAGTAGACTATACTCAGTACCCACACACATACCCCTAAACCTGTGACAGCAACACATCTGGACAAGGTCATAAGTGAAAGTGGGACAGAGGCAACATGATAGGCATGTGTAGTGAATAGTGCCCTACATACTGAGGAAGCTGGTAGGGTAAGGTGTTTTGCATTCCCAGGACTTCTCTGCAGGTGAGGAAGACTGATACAGTAATGTCTGTCATTAGGTTGTAAAGTCAGTCTTCAAGTATATGCAACTAACTTGCCTTAGTAACACAACTCTATGTAGACTGGCTGAAAGTGCTGGACAAGGCTCTGGACCATCTGACAAGAAATGTAATGTTCAGAGGTATGCCTACACCAGGTTATGACCTGTCAGGTAGGAAGAATACCACACAAGCAGGGGACCCATAGCCAGTAGAGTACCATGGAGCTGGACTGTTTGTAAAGCTTCAGCAGTCAAGTGGCTGTAACCACACCTTTAAACTGGCCTTTTTGACCAAGAATGTGAATAGTTGGGCTCATAATATTGGTGTGTGCATCATACATCTTGTATTCCTCTAGTAAAGCACTGTAATGATCTGAGGATGTCTGTCAGTAGGGAATGACAGAATACATTGCAGAGTCAAACCTCACATATATCAGAAAAAACGTCTGCTAAAACAAAGCCAGTACCTCCAGGCTAGTCCTGTTTACTTTTGGGATGTATATGTGTAGCACACAAAACCCTGGACCGGAGTACAACAATCTGTGTAATGGAGTCCATTACTCACTATGGAGGGTCATACTGGGCATGCTCCTACACTTAGAGAATCAGAGCCCATGTGAAAACCCAGATCAGCTTCTGCAATTGTATTGTGCCTATATGTCAGTACATACATACAGACAGATATATATAGCTGACCTGTCTCTCCCAACTCTTAACACACAGCCATACTGTCAGCTACCTGTAGGTGGCCCATATTTCATATGTCTGCAACTGGTGAGTGTGATACACATGCATATGTAAGTGTAACACATACAAATATATAAATCATACAGTGGCAGACACGGGTGGTAGGAGAGAGAGAGTGGGACACACACACACACACACACACACACACACACACACACACACACACACACACACACACACACACTCACACACACACACACACACACACACACACACACACACACATACACACACACACACACACACACACACACAGAGTCATAGACAGATACGCACACTGAAAAGCATAGAGTGTCGTCCTGCTGTAGACAATTTCACACCTCGTGTTACTAGTGCCATATCCCACTATAAAGGTGAGCTCCATTGCTTAACAGTACTGAGGTACTTGCTTGCAATCTGACATCACCTACTGTTGTGTGTGTGTTTGCAGGTGACAGTATCTTAAAACCTTGGCCAACAGAACAACACTGGCCATTGCCAAACTTTAGAGTGCCGTCTAATGACACTCACCTTAGAAGTCACTTCAGTCCCTCAGTAGCCCAGCAAGCTCCATGGCGCATGTAATAACTGCGTAATACTGTAGTACAAATAACTATATAGGTAGGAGTTCAGTCCCTCAGTAGCCCAGCAAGCTCCATGGTGTGTGTACTAACTGTGTAATACTGCAGTACAAATAACTAGATAGGTAGAAGTTTTAATCCCAGCACTGACTACTGTGTGTGTGAGTGAGTGAGTGAGAGAGAGACAGAAGCATACCTCCTCCATGGGTATATTGATTATATCATTTTGAGGCCTGTGAAGCCCACTATGGTATCCATTTCTCCACTTTAGAAGGCTGTCTTATGACACTCACCTTGGAAGTCACCTCAAACTCTCAACAGCCCAGCAAGCTCAGTGGCACATGTAATAACTATGTAATACTGTAGTACAAGTAACTAGATAGGTAGGAGTTCTAATCCCAGTACTGACTAGTGTGTGTGTGTGTGTGTGTGTGTGTGTGTGTGTGTGTGTGTGTGTGTGTGTGTGTGTGTGTGTGTGTTAGAGAGAGAGAGAGAGAGACATAAGCATATTTCCTGCATAAGTGCATAGATTATATCATTTTAAGGCCTGTGGAGCCCACTATTGTACCCATTTCCCCACTTTAAAAGGCTGTCTAATGACACTCACCTTAGAAGTCACCTCATACTCTGAATAGCCCAGCAAGCTCGGTGGTGCATGTAATATCTGCATACCTGTGTAATACTGTAATACAAGTAACTAGATAGATAGGAGTTCTAATCCCAGCACTGACTACTGTGTGTGTGAGTGAGAGAGAGAGAGAGAGAGAGAGAGACAGAAGCATAATTCCTATATAGGCATATTGATTATATTATTTTGAGGCCATTGGAGCTCACTCTGGTACCCATTTCCCCACTTTAGAAGGCAGTCTGATGACACTCACATTAGAAGTCACCTCAGACTCTCACTAGCCCAGCAAGCTCTATGGTGCTTGTAATAACTATAACATTGTAGTACAAATAACTACATAGGTAGGGTTCTAATTTCACTACTGGAACTGTATGCATGTGTTAGTTTAAGTGTGAATGTTAGTACTTTAAAGTATTTTGAGGCCTCTCCCACCCACTACAGTTCCCTTGTCCTACTTTACAAGGCCTAATGATATCATTCACCTTAGAAGTACCTTGGAACAAGGTGAATTCATATAAGCTCTGTGGCGTGTCTCATAACTGCATACCGCAATAGTAAAAATAACTAGATAGGTAAGGGTTCCATTCTCAATAGTGGCAACTGTATGTGTGTGTTGGGCTTGAGAATCATATTCTTTGTGGGTTATACCACTTTGATGTGTGCACCATCAACGCCTGTTTACCACCTCCCAATGGCATTACTTTATCTCATTCACTCCAGTACAACTATTTTGAGTATGAACCTTTAACTCCTAGTGGGAGCAGTAGGAGGTAATTACAGATGCACCTGGAAGCGTCACTCAGATGTAATGAGTTATATAGCGTGCAATGGCATCTGCCTCACATGCAGCATGTTACATGATTGCACAGGTCATTGCAGTCATCTATACAGATGTCTATAGAATATCTGGTTGTTTACAACCCATATGTGGTCTGTGTCCCCTAACAACAGCCATGTATGTGATATTGTTGCCAAATAGGTCACAGTTAGTGTACTGACACACATGCTAGCATCAGATCTCATACATAATGGAAACATCATGCTGATACAATGTCTGTTACCCTATCACTTGGCCAGGCTTGGAGCAATAGATAACTGCAGTCACTATTCCTGGTGGGTTATCTCACCATCCATGAAGACATTTACAACATTATGTTTTGTAAGAGGTAGTGGTTTATGTCCCATGCATATAATCTATGTGGGCCATGTCATGTGTATGTAGCACGCACTATACTACAGTGAACTGGATATTTTTGTGTATGAATCTGTCCATTGCCAACTGTGTTTGTGTTACTGTATGCACACCCCCTGTGTCAATCTTTACTGTGTCTATGCAAAGGATATACCATTTTGTCTGCCTCTTCCACCCTGTGAACTCAGCAATACATACCACAAACCTGTCATACACAGTACCATGCATACCCTCATCAACTGCATTAGGGTTGAGTGTATGGGAAAGAAATTGCAGGGGCAACAGGTGCTGCCATGTGAATCTGTTGCATTCAGTAAAATGGCTAAGCTGGTGAGGGACCTCATGACAGTACTCCAATAACCTGTTCCACATGTATGGACCTGTGGTACTACACAACTCTGAGGTGACATGTCAGAAGGCTACCTGTCTGTGATATGGGGTATGTATGTCTGGTCACACTGTCTGGCAACAGTGTCCATCACACACATTTGCATGCATGCACACCTGGTAAACATACATATAAAGCTATACCCTGGCTATGAAATGGTCGGTGTATTTCCACTCTGCCATTGTCCATGTTGGTAATGTCTGCAGGACTACAGCCTGCAGACACACATACACCTGGAACACAAATAGAATACAGCATGTCAGACTACATTCAGGCAGTGGTACTAACAGCAATAATGCATCATGGCTAATAAGGTACATACACCTTTGTGTGTACCCATAACAAATGCAAGCAGATAGCACCTTAAACAGTATACATAGCTACAATTTACTATATTCACCTTGTGCATCAGACCCATATTAGCCTGTCCTTGCATCTATGGCATGGATGGCAGGTATGTGGCACAGGTATCATCATATGCATGGGGTGTGGTGTGGGTTTGCCAGAGGCCTAGGCTGGGCCCTACAGTTGACATCCATGTGTGTGTGTGCTTGGAGGGGTATCCTATAGATGGGCTGTGCAGAGATGCTGTGTGTGTCTAGAGATGACCTGTCTGTGATACAGATGTATGTGTGTGTGTGTGTGCGTGTGTGTGTGTGTGTGTGTGTGTGTGTGTGTGTATGTCTGTGAGTGTGTGTATGTATGTATACACACAGTCACACCATGTGACTGCCCTACACAGGGGTATGTTGGACAGCTGTGGACCGTACATGACAGGGTGTCCAGTTCACTGTCCCTAGTCACTGACACATGAACTGGTCCTGCCAGGGGTCTCATTGGCACCACCAGACCCAAGGCCAGATGCAGTACTGCTTCCTGATGGTGACTGATGTCTGCTGGATCTGCATCACAGATGTGACCAGCCAGGACCATGTGCCCATGGCCTGGTCTGGTGTGATGTGATGTGGACAGCAACCCCCCCTTTGGTAGGGCTGGTGTCACTGCCACTATGGGAGTGTGAAGGTGCATGGCCCTGTAGACTCTCAGTTGATGTTGCTGCTGACCTATATCCACATGGCTGACTCCCATCTCCCACCACACAATCTAGCACAGACATGACATGGTCAAGGATTGCCAAGGTCTCACCTCACCATCTATTCATGATCTCAGTTTGTTGGCGTGTGGCCTCAACAAGGTCACATATGTCACCACGTACAACAGTAAGACTTGCATTCAACACCCTGAGTATTTGTCTGGTGTTGTGTTCACTACATGCATGTGCATCCATCACAGGCTGAAACATGCATCTGGTGACACCTGCTGTGGCACTTGCAACAGCGGCTTAGTAAGCAGTTGTCCTCCTGCGAGCAACTCTGTCCATCCGACTGTGTGGGACCTTGCCAGCACTCTGTCTATGGACAGTCTGTACACTCACAGCTGCCATCTTCACCACACTAGCCTGTTCCATGCCACCATCTGACAACTATCCATCATCTGTGGCTGCTGGGGACAGGGCATGTGTGGGTATTGTGACTGTGTGCGGTGACATTGTGGATGACTGTGGGATGGCAACTGATGGCCCAGATTCAGCATCTGACAACACAACCTGTGCCTGTATATGACCATCATCATTGCCAGAGTCGGTATAAACACTGTCATCAGATACTGAATGGGAAGGACTGAGACCACCATGAAGACCTGTGTGGGAAAGAACAACATATGTAAATTAATACCTGCACTATGCTGTTTCCTATTACACATCGGCACACATGTACACACATGCACACACATACAGTTGAGGTGGCAGATAGGCATTACACAGACCTCACAATAGGCAACTGCTGACATTCACACCGCAGTCAGACCACTACATACCCTGGACATGTCATCAACAGCATGCAGTGCAGCCCTTTCCACTTCCTGTTAAAACTTCTATACACCTCTGTGATATGTGATTATTGTGAGTAGATGATAGCCCTTCTAGTAGCACACACTGCATCCATGTATACATAATTCCTGTTCACCTGTATAGCACAGTGGCAACTCTTACAGAACATAGCTCTGAACTGTGCAGAGTGTCGCTGAATGTCTACGTGTGGCCCATATTTATGGTCTGTCTGTCATAAATTCTGTATTTGTCTGTCACCTTACTGTGATGATATGAGTACTGCTGTCACTATTTAGTGACATATTTTGAGTCTCACAGATGAAATCCTGAAATACATATATGTTACCACATAACCAGTTACACTAACAACCTTCTAAGCTTACAGTGGATAAGTGTACACACCTCTGTTAAGATGCCAGGTTTATCCCATATATAACATGAGTCCACAGAACTCATGTGATAACACCATACACCTTTACTGTGACCTATAACCTGTGCAATCCAATTGCAGAAAAAAACATATCAGTTAGGGGTAACATGTAAAATTTGCAATATGTAGAATAGGCTGGTTACATGACTGTGCACACGCTTAAAATAATATGTTGTTAAAGCACCCTTTGATTTCCTAACAGCAGTCAGTCTGCTTGGGAAGGTGTGTATGAGCATAGCACATCTTGACTTAGCAATATTTGTACACTCTCCCTTGCAGATGCCCACTGACCCATTTGGATTGCCAGGGCATCACATCTGCACATGCCAATTCAGGGCACCACACAGATTCTCTATTGCATGTGTGTAGACTGTGGCTGGGTCATTCCAAAACTTTTATTGTCCACTGGTGAAGACATTCTTTTATGAGTTTTGATGTATGGTATGGGTCAGTGTTGTGTGGAAAGGTGTAAGTCCTCCCCATCCACAGCTTTCTGGCAGACACATGATGGATTTGTGAAAAAAAGTAGTGGTATGTTGAACTGTTACTAATCCCCACCACCTTGCCCACAGGCCCACATCCAGCTTATGAACAGCAACCACAAAGCAGAACACTGCAATCAACATGCTTCACCATGGGGATGGTGTTCTTTTGGTGATGCACATTGTCAGTCTTGTGCCAAACAATACTCTTGGTGTAGTGGCCAAAATAGGTCCATAGGTTCATAGGGTGGTATTAGGCTATCGGCCCTAGGGCCTATACAAGCCTAGCCATAACAATTCCCTGTTTCTTCCCACACTATTTACTTCCCTGGACCTTCTTTTATGCAACCTTGGTGTCATTACACCATAACACATTTCCACATATGCTATTCGGGAACCTGAGGTATTTTTCCTGTGAAATTATCCAGACCTGGCAGTTGTTCAGTGTGTCAGAAGCCTTCCATCCTCCAAACCTACACCATAGGCCACACATGGAGAATATGTGAGATTGTTGTCATATGTAGTACACAACCTGTACTTGCCAGTGATTCCTGCAGCTCCTGTAGTGTTGATGTAGGTCTCCTGTCAGCCTCCCTGACCAGTTTGGGTCTTGTCTTTTCCACACATTTGGAGGGCTGTACAGTCCTATGCAATGTCACTGTAGCCCCATATGTCCACCACCATTTGAAGACTGTCTTTACTGTATTCCATGGTATATGCACTGCTGTGGAAATGTGTATGTACCCTTCTCTGGTCTGATACCTTTCACAAAGGAGATCCCTTTGATGCTTTGTAAGCTGTATGCAAACTATGGCTGTTGCTATAGCAGGCAATAGAGTAAATGTAGGATAATCCTGTTAGGACAGCTGACCATTAATTGCTGTTAATGTAAGGGTGTCAGTAACTGATGGTAGGTGTGTACTCAAGAAGATGTAATGCTGTATTAATATCAACAGCTGCTTCAACATAGTATCATTTTCAGACTGTGCACACATATATATGTAGTGTATTCTACATTTTTTATGTGTCATACTTGTTCCTGTATCAGATTTGTTTAATTTACAATTGAATTCACAAGTTATAAGTCACATGACAGGTCAGAAGGGTTTGGAAATGTGTGTCTGTGCTCTCATGTTTGTATTTCACAAATGCCTGACATTCTAGCAGGTGTCTGTACACCATTTATATGCACTCTACAACACTTATTATAAATTATGTCCCTAGATTTGGGCCTTCATCCACCATTTTGTCAGTCTTTCCCTAGATTTCTTGCAATGACAGGTTGTTAGGTATGCTACAGACATGTGACATCTCCCACAAATAGGCCTCTGTGATGACCACTGTGATGTAATGCAGTTAATCCCATAAGTGAACATGCAGATATTGCAAAAAAGCTAAGAGTAACAGTTGTGTGCATGGTCACATGCATGTCCTTAACATGCCTGTGGTACTGGTGAGCCAGAAAAGGAAAATACCATACTCACCAGCTGAAGACTGCTGTCCCACATGCAGACCAGAGGTACCTATGTAGGTGTAGGGGAGAGGTATGGTCAGCAGACTCACATTTGACATTGGTACAAGATGAATCCTAAGTGTCTGCACAGGTACAGTTCAAGCTATGATACTACCCAATTTGCTGTCCCTCACCATCGATGTGCACTTCTGTGCATTACTAAACCCCAACCACAAATTCAGTTTGAACTGACATATGCATGTAGGTAGTCTATAGAAGACAGTATGACTGATGCATGACTATATTGATGTGCACTGTGGCCTTAACTGGATGCTCCTTGCCTGTTGCCTGGGTGCCACCCACCTCCACAAGTGGTATTTCATGTGTTGGTTGTTGTGTGGGGGCTGACCTAAGGTTGGCAAGGATCTCCTTAGTTGCTGTGAGTGGGGCCTGTGTGGCTGGACCTCCACCTGTAGCAGTACGGTCCATGGCCATGCGGCAGCCCTTTGCCAGGTACGACGTTTCAGGTTAGTTGGCCAATGCCTGATCTGATTGTATGTGTGGCCATGGTGGCCCAAGGTGTTCACTCTGTGGAAAAGGTCATCCCACAGGCCAATCCGCTCCCACAGATGTAGACAGCTCTGGCCAAACAGCACCACATGGTGCTGTAGTACTGCTTCGGTGATAGCTGCAGTTTCCTATGCAGTGTAAGCTGGCTGACGCTGCATGCCACCTGGAAGACATAAACAGGGAAAAACATCACAGGACCTCAGACATTGGCCAGAGTTATGCACAGAACCAGCAGATCAATATTGTCTATCAGTAGCCACCACTTACAACCACATCATATCCCTGTCATCTCTCAGCACACTATGAACCTGCATTGCAATCCTGGTCCTGATGTGTCATGCTCCCCCCAGTGAGGGCCAGTACATTGCATAAACCACCATTCACGTTTCTGTAAACTGATGACAGTGTCCATCTTCCTTGCAGATGGGATGTCAATGGTGCTCAGCCTTTGCTTCCCTACAGTGTACAATGGAGCCGGAAGCATATACCTGAGTTCATGTCGGATTCAGACAGATATGTTCTGAGGCCCCATGAGGACTTGCTTTTCTTGAATTTGATTAGGCAGTATGCACCTGCTCCCTGATGATGAGTGGAGGGTTTTGTATGCTGTGCATATCCACCCACACTGATAGTGAGACAGGAGGGTGGTGTTTGCCCTAAACCTATTCGCAGCAGGTTGACTGTAGCTATGGTGTGTGTGTATATTGACAGATGACATTTTTCACTCACGCCATAAAGATCTGGGAAAGAGTAGTGGAATACAGATTAAGAAGGGAGGTGAGGATTACTGATCAGCAGTATGGTTTCATGCCAGGAAAGAGCACAGCATATGCAATGTTTGTTCTGAGAGTGTTGATGGAGAAGTACAGGGAAGGTCAGACGTATACCTTTCAACTGTACAGATTTTTGCAGAATGTCCAGATTTATGACTCATATTTTTTTTGGCCCATTTTTCATAAATTTGTGGTTTTCTGGCAAATTAGTGGCAAATCATTAAAGACTGCATTTGAAAAATAATGACAGAGATTTGAGTTTCAGACTTCATACCACTCAGACATTTCACACTAATTAAAACCTGTTATTCTATCAACTTTCTAAGTTTGTAAGAGCAATATTTAAAAAATTGTCCCTATTTTTGGACATTTGTCCCACATTTATCTATGGCTTTGTCCAGATTTCTTGCTCTAAGAAGTTGAGAGGTATGGTCGGACATACTTGCATTGTGTCTCTGTGGACTTAGACAAAGCATATGACAGGGTGCCTAGAGAGGAGTTGTGGTACTGTATGAGGAAGTCAGGAGTGGTGACAGAATCTGTATGAGTGCTACAGGATATGTACAAGGGTAGTGTGACAGCGGTGGGTTCTGCGGTATGAGTGACAGGTGCATTTTTGGTGGAGGTGGGATTACATCATGATTCAGCTCTGAGCCATTTCTTATTTGTAGTGCTGATGGACAGTTTGACAGACAAGAACAGACAGGAGTCACTGTTTACTGTGATGTTTGCTGATGACACTGTGATCTGTACTGAGAGTAGGGAACAGGTTGAGAAGACACTGGAGAGATGGAGATATGCTCTACAGAGGGGAGGAAAGATTGTCAACAGGACTATGACAGAATATATGGGTGTGACTGGGAGGGAGGATAGAGGAATGATGAGTATGTAGGGAGTAGAGTTTGGGAAGATGCATGAGTTTTAACACTTGGGGTCAACAGTTCAGAATAATGACGAGTGTAAGGGAGAGTTGAAGACAAGACTACAGGCAGGATAGGGAGGGTGGAGAAAAGTGTCTGCAATGATTTGTGACAGATGAGTACCATTAAGAGTGAGAGGGAAGGTGTACAAGACAGTAGTGGGACCAGCTATGTTATATGGGTTGCAGACAGTGGCAGTGACAAAAAGGCAGGAGTCACAGCTAGATGTGGCAGAGTTAAACATGATGAGATTTACAACGGGT